>NW_015554117.1:1142432-1160725 GCF_001515605.1 Sinocyclocheilus anshuiensis | reverse complement strand
TGTACATATAATAATATATATATATATACTATATACACAAATGTATTATATTTTTATTAATGTATATAATATTATGTATGTATAATATGTGCATATATAAATTATAAATTATTATTATAAAACAATTAAAAATATATATTTTTGAATGTATATAAATAAAATAAAATATTTTAATATAAAACAATTAAAATATAAAACAATTTTAAATCAACAAAATAAGGAATTATTTACAATACAAAATTAATGCTGTTTAACAGCAATTACTGCATTACAAAAAGAGAATCTAATGAGAATTATTATTGAAAACAATGAGAATTTGATTTTGAGTGTTATGGTTTTGAGGTGAAATGCGACCTCGACATATTTCATGAGATTCTTTTCTAGTTTCTAAAACTAGTCTGTTTAAATAAAATGTAAAACCTTTTAAGTCATACAATCCACCATAAAACGTAGATAGCATCTCATAATCAAACTGTTAATACTCTATCAAACTGCTAAACCTCATGCATCCTCACAGTGTTGTGAAGGGTTTTTCTGGATGCCGGGCGTCAGTCCTCACTCTGAGGGTCTCTGAGCAGAAAGCAGATGAGCCCAGCTCGTTTAACATGCTTAACAGGGACGATTTTCCAGTATCACCCAGCTACTGGGTTTCTAACCCAGCAAAAGCTGAGAGGACTAATTGAAACACCAGCCGTATGGAGCAGATTAAAGTTTGCAGAGAAACAAAGATTAGATTCAACCTCAAACCAGGAGAAATTATACAGGCGGATTAAACACACAAAGAACATTATGAAAAGACCCCAAAGAAAATTATTAACCCTCTCTGATACTAATCACTCCATAAATCTCAATAGTTGTTTACCTGGTTAAATAACATGACTTCACAATTAACACCCAAACTACGTTGTGAACAATATCACACAATCTTTACATTAGTTATGCATCACCAAACTCGTTACATTCATAACTGGACTACATTAAATCAGAAACCACATGGTCACTAGTCAATAAACGCAGCAACAAATCATAAGAAACTGTTAACAGAAGTTTAACCTCCGCATTTCAGCATAACTGTCCATCCTTTCTCTCTCTCTCTCTCTCTCTCTCTCTCTCTCTCTCACAAAAGACATCAGGATTAGATGGAATGGACATCAATGTTACCTCATGCAAAACCATTTTTAAAGACATACAAACACAAATGACTCAACTAATGGTTGAGAACTTATGAATGATATTCTGTTATGGATTGGTGGCCAAGTTCAAATTGTGGGCCAATGTGATAATAAGACTCAACTTATTCTAATTCTGCTGCATTCAATTCCAAGTAAATAGTTTACTATCCAACAAGAGTTCACCACTCACCAGTGTCAATCACATGCAATTTGAAATAAAATATAGTTAAAATCATGTTCTAATAAGAAAAACCATATGCAATCCAAAAGTTAACCAAAAGGCACCAAAATCACTTAAGGCTTTAAAGTTTTGTCAAGAAAAATAAACTTAAATGGTACCAAATGTCTGGATGCCATTGCATTTGATAAGAAAATATCAAATTGCATGAAAATATCAAATTGCAAAAAATTAAGCAGAATCTTCATCAGTGTTGTTCAATTATTTTCAATCAGCTGCTGTTTTGATGATTGTTAGTGGATGTATCAGGTCAGTTCTCCTCAAAATTCACACGGGAGTCATTATATCCATTATTTTATCAAAACTATACTGAAAAAAATATCTACATTTTTACATTTTCACTCACAAACTGCTATATATATATATAGTATACTGCTAGAAACAACAATAACACATTTAATTAAATGTGAAATTAGTGGAAACGTTTAAGTAGAAAGACTGAATTAGTATTTTCTTGCAAAACATATACTCCAATAATCTTTGTTTTATTTGCAACAATGAAAAATCATTTTACAGTGCACTTCTTTTTGTAAAATATTCTGTTTGAGCTATTTCATTAAAATAAAGCCCACTTTGTTTAATGTTTTTTATCGAATCCAAATGAAATTCGGACACTTTTTAGTGACTAAAGTATGTAAAAATACATTTGTATGCGGATAAAAAGACCACAATAACACATTTCATGCATAGAAGTGAGTATTCCAGGCTAAACACATGCACTAGCAACACAGAATTAAAATTGAACAAATTTCATTTGTTTGCTATCTAACGCAATGACATTCAGAAGTTTTTAAGGGTCCAAATACGTTTTGGAGTCACAAGGCAAAATAAACACAAAAACACACTTTCATAGTAGCTACAGAAACGTCAATACCCATAAAGCAGTTTTAGGTTTTTATAGCCTAAGTTCCTACTCACCGATCCTCAAGACCTGCTGCGCGCTGAGACTGACCTCTGCCATCAGACACAGCAGGATGAAGCTCACACCTGTCCCCTTCAGCATGCTGCACCTGCAGGAGGAACATTCGACATCCATCTCCTTCTTCTTTTTGTATCCATACAGGAATAATTTCCATCCGCGCAGCATCTTTCCACTCACTCGTGCTGGTGGGAGTCACCCATCCTCACATCCAAAGGTGCTAACTGGGCATCACTTTCCAGAATAAGTCACCGTGAATGAGCATCCCTCCCGCGGCGCGTTCAGGACATAGCGGTGCCGATCAGGGTCCGAGCGCGCGGAGAGCGACTCCCAGTCCGTGCGCACGGGCTCAATTGAGGGCACCGGCGACTCTCTGATCCGCAAACATGGATCCGTTGTGAAGATTAACTTCAAATCTGGCAGCAGTCGACCTCGACAACGTCTTTGCTCTTTGGTACACCGAGGAAATGATTAAATCTTGTGCCGGAGCTCTGATGGAAACGCACATCTGCCAGCGGATTAAATACCCGTTTATCTGTCACTCGTTGTCTGTAATTTCACCAAATGGGAAGACACCTTATTCAACAGCAGTTTGACCTACTTTTAATCTAAATCATTCTCAAAATTAATCTTGTACGTGTCAGTACATCTACTTCGAGAAGTTGCCTATCATAAATGTTTCCCCACAAATATCAACAAGTCAGATCAATAGCATAATTTTCTGTACTCAAATCAAAATGCTCCTGTTTTAACTGTCCATGAGAGCTTTCAAAACTCTGGATCTGCTTTAGGAGGTGATTATTACCCATCCTTTAGGTCATTGTGACAATGGGTTTATATGGCATCAGGGGGATTACAGAGACAGGATCTGAATCACAGATCATTCAGAGAGAGAAGAGTTCAGCCCCAACAAAGCCAGATCATGTGATTCTACCGGATATTTTACACCAGGGGTGTCAAACTCAATTCCTGGAGGGCCGGAGCCCAGACTTTTGTTCCAACCCTGCTGCAACACAGATACCATGTAGTTTTCATATAAGCCTGAAGGACTTGATTAGGTGGATCAGGTGTGTTTAATTAGGGTTGAATCTAAACTCTGCAGGGCTCCGGCCCTCCAAGAATCGAGTTTGACAACCTGTTTTACACTATGGTGTCTAACATACGTGACTATGAATTGCAATACATTTTGTTGTCGCTGTGAGGCTCTTTATAGTGTAACAAAGGGAAAAATCTCTAAAAAATATTTGCAATGCAGCTTACAATTTTTAAAATGTCAAAAAAAAAAAAAAAACGGATTAAATCCCCATATGCTACACTTGTAAGGCCATCTACTGGTTAATCATCATAATGACTAGGGGAGGCCGGGGCAAGTTGTCACATTATTTCTGAAAGTCAATAACAGCTTTGCAAGAAAATTAAACAAAGAAACAACAATGAAACACACAAAAATCAGTCTAACCATTGAACTTTGGAGTTAAAACTGAACTAACCCTTGTGACAACTAACCCAGGTCTTCTCTAGGCCTATTTAATACATTTTCTCTCTCAAAGCCACATTTGATAGAAACAGCAAAGACTTGGAAAACATTTGTAATAAATTATTTTATTACAATTTTATTGCACATATTGAAATAAAAAAAAATTTTTTATAAAGATGCAGTATAATTTTAGTCCTCTGATTGCCAAAAACAGAGAATAATGGGAGATTCTCGACATCTCTTCAAATATTGTCATGTTCTCAGCTCACAGGACAAACTCACAGCTGTTTATTTACAGAATAACACACTGCTTCTTAACTGCAAGCAAATATCCTTTTATCCTAGCAAATATAGTCTGATGTGCCATATACTGATTCCGTGTTTGCTGTCCACATGCCCCAATGTGAAGCAAAGGTTGTTTATGGGGGCTGAATGCAGTTGGCATAACAAACAACTGCAGCACTGAGTTCACAACTTCAGCTCGGCATCCATTAACAATTTTACCTGGAGCTCTCTATTCACATTCAAGGGCAGCTGCTCATCCGGTGCAGGATTCCCCGTATTTCAACTGCATGCTGTCATTTTAGCTCATGGGACAAACAGTGGAGAATCTGGAGCTGCAGGAAAATGAAACCATGATAGTTACAAAACCTTCAATAGCTTCTATTCTCATATGTGACGGTGAAAGCAGACAAGCAAAAATATAAATCCATTTCACACTTTTAAGAGCCCTATGAAAAGCAAAATTTCTACTTTAATAAATTAATTTGTGATTTATATGTTGCATGCATTGAATACTGTACTGTACATTCTTGCTCTTAGTCTCTCTTTTAAAAAGTTTGTGTAATACTCAAAATTAAACTTAATGTCTCTTAAAGCGGTGGTTTTCAACCAAGGGGCCAGGACTTCCAAGCAGCGCACAGATAGCTTAAAATAAGACAAAACGGTCTAAAAACAAACTACAACAGCTTTAAAACAAAGTAAGCTTTCGTTTTAATCTGCCATTTTTATTTAAGAACCAGGGTTCTCACAGTCAGTCTTGAATATGAAAGAATTCCTGGAAAACCTGGATATGAGGGAACATTTTAAAAATGTGATTTCTAGATCTGCAAAAGTATACTGGAATTTAATAAAACCTTTTTTAAAAAAAAAGACATTTTTTAAATGAATATGTCAAGTTCTAAAATATTTTATTGGGTAGAGATTGCTAAGAAATTTCTATTTGTAAGTAAAAAATCTATTAAACAATCACAAATGACTAAAAAGTCATGTAAATTAATTGAAAAAAAAGAAGAAGAAGTAAACCCAGTTATTGAACACTGAATTATTGAAACTTCTGGAATCATGGAATATATATATATAAATTATCTATAATTATTTTATTTTATTATATAATATAATTATAATTATTTTATTTTATTTATTTGTCTGAAAAAAAGAAAAAGAGCAGAGAATATTAATTATATATTAATTGAAAATATTGTCTTTGACAATGGGGGGCTTTGGAATGAAAAAGGTTGAAAATCACTGCGTTGAAAGACCCTGTGGCCACCGGTTGCATGCTGTAGGGTGAATGTTGACCATTAGAAGGCGTAATGGCTTAGCTGAAAGCGGACGGCGAAGGAAATGTTGACTGTTGAATGGAAAGACTGCTGCTCTGGACCAAAGGCTGGTGTCTTATAGAATTAAAGGTCTGGAAGCGGTTTAAAAATGGGTTTATTAGCTGGTGGGCGAGCATAAAATGAGCCTGATTTTGGACCAACGCAACAGTGCCTCTCCTAGTTCCCTACGCTGAGCGTCAATCAATAGAGGGTTGTAGAAGTCTCTAATGATGGTGTGGGCCGTCCAAGAGACCGGGATGATTACGCAAACAGATGCTAAAATCTGCATCACCCCTGTGGCCATCGCAGTGAGGCTTTTGGCCCGTGGTTGATCCGTGAGACACAAGGTGCAACGGAGGCCCACAAGAGAGTAACAAGCAGCCCGACTCCAGACAGCGCCAGGGCGCAGCAGAGAGTCGTAGACTTTACACTGCATGTGGATGTTGGCCTGTCTGAAGCACGTCATCCAAAGACCCTCCCAGTGCGTCTCCATCACGATGATGTTCTCCCAGATAAATGCTGTCACTTTGACAGCCACCGCGCCGATCAGACCGATGATGCTCAGACACAGGGCGATGAGTTCACACTTGCCCTGAACCATCATTGACCTCACACGCTTTTGACTATATTATTAGCTTTCCTAAAAGTAGAGAAACAAACATAATTGGTTTCGAAATTTATCGCCTTTGGCACAGGATGCTTTTCGCATTTAATCCGTCAAGTTTTTAATAGCACCAGACAAATGCTTTTAAATGCAAACAGCATTAAGGCAGTTTTACACTTTTACATTTTAACATGAATTAACGTTAAATTAACATTTTTATTCAGCATGGATGCATTAAATTGATCAAAAGTTACAGTAAATACTAATAATGTTGCAAAATATTTCTGTTTTTTATTTTTCTGTTCATCAAAGAACTTTGAAAATGTATCATGATTCACACAAATATGAAGCAGCACAACTGTTTTTAACTGATAATATTCAGAAATGTTTCTTGAGCAGAAAATCAGCATATTAGAATTATTTCTGACAGATCAAGTGACACAGAAGACTAGAGTAATGATGCTGAAAATTCAGCTTTGCATCACAGGAATAAATTACATTTTACAATAATTCATATAGAAAATGGTTATTTTAAATTTTAATACTATTCCACAATATTAGTTGTTGATTGTGATTGGTATGGCTACTTTTGAATGGATACAGATGCTTTCAGCCTCATGATGGTGTAGTTATTGCATCTACCAACAGGGTATATCTGCACTATCTACACCAATAAAAACAGCAAACCTTGACCTCCTGACCTATTAAACAGAATGTACCTTTTCCTTTAACAGGCTCACTTTCATTTTCATAAAATTATGTAAATGCTCAATTCTGTTCAAATGTTTAGTTCTTCTATTCATTTCTGTTGTACTCTATTTAGGTGATGCCCTGAATGAACATCTCCTCAGATGACAGCAAACTATCCTCAGCAGATGAATGAATCCACTCACTCTGTTCTGAACAAAGATAATCCTGTTGGGCAGCAATTTAGTGTCCAAATCCAGAGGTCTGGAGTCTGTTAGCAAAACACAGGTGTTAAATGTAGTAAATGTTGTTCCCAGATTAAATAGGGCAGTCCACATAGCAGTGTAGAGAGTGTGATTTTATGTTCTTCTTCTACAACTTAAGAATAATGACAAACTTACTGTCTTTGTTATGGGAAAGTGGCATAGCTGTCTTCTGATTGGTTGAGGATGATGAGGGTAAGTGGAGATGCTGATGGAGTGTTTACTGTCCAGTGGTCATATAACAAGGTTTCTCACATAAACAAACACACTCAAATGAACAGATGACCTTGACTAAGAAAGAGTCACAGCATTCTCATACTTTAACACTAGAAGGAGCTGCCGTGCCAATCTGGCTCCAGGTAAGTTAGTTCTGTCAGGGCTGTCAACTAGTGCTTTGGAAGCTGAAACGAGTTTCCTTTATCCACCTTATTTTGCAATGAAGTAAGCTATTTTTTTGTGAATGTGCGAGCTGCTATAGCTGCTATTGTAACAGAGGCCAGCGGTAGGTGCTGTGCAGGTAAACCTCACTCCCCTGATCTCAAGAGACGCACTAGTGACTGCCTCCTTGTTAGTGCATCCGCCTCCCATGCTGGAGACCTGGGTTTGAGACCCACTTAGAGTGAGAATGAGGTGTGGCAGTGAGGACCCGGGAGAGAGGGGTTACATTGGTGCCGTGACCCGGATGGGAGTGAGATTTAGGGGGGTGAGTGTAACGGAGGCCAGCGGTTGGTCCTGTGCAGGTAAACCTCACTCCCCTGATCTCAAGAGCTGCTATTGAAGGAGCTGCCGCGCCAATCTGGCTCCAGGTAAGTTAGTTCTGTCAGGGCTGTCAACTAGTGCTTTGGAAGCTGAAACGAGTTTCCTTTATCCACCTTATTTGGCAATGAAGTAAGCTATTTTTTTGTGAATGTGCAAGCTGCTATTGTAACGGAGGCCAGCGGTAGGTGCTGTGCAGGTAAACCTCACTCCCCTGATCTCAAGAGACGCACTAGCGACTGACCCTAGTGGCTGCAGTCTTTAGCCTCCTTGTCAGTGCGTCCGCCTCTCATGCTGGAGACCTACTCAGAGCGAGAACGAGGTGTGGCAGTGAGGACCCGGGAGAGAGGGGTTACACTATACAGAACAATAACATTGCGGTAAACGATAAAACTTTTTGCGCTGCAAATCAGTTTGTGATTATAATAAGTTAAAACGATAAGAAATACCAGTTTACAATATCAAGCAGCATACGGGCTGTTTTTGTACATTTAAGTTACAAATATGGCCATGTCCACTCTTACGTTAAAAATAGAGTGGATAAGACATGTTCCTGGATCAACATCTTTTGCTGATCCTGGATCAACATTACTGTCCAAAAATATAGACTAAACCCAATCCCTACCCCTAAACCTAACCCTACACTGTTAGCGATTTCTGTAAATTACACAGTATTTAACTGTAATATGAACTGTACTTTACGGTAAAACAGTTATACAGTACATTACTGTATTTTAAAGTTGCATTATGGGAAATATCCTCTTGGCGCCATTAAAATACAGTATTTTTCATTTACTGTAAATCCAAATACAGTAAAAAAAAAATGAGCGCGAAACCTGACCAATGACGGCTTTTTTTCTGCTTGGAGAAAGAAGAAGAAGAAGAAGAAAAGGAAAACGCACACACCTCGCAGCTGCAAATGTATGTACAATATTCCAGCTTTTTTGTTACATGTTTTATGTCAGTGTAATTTTAGGGGTTATTTGTTGGTTTAATTAAAAGCAAAATAATAAAAAAACGCTGACATTGCACGACGCGCAGTTTCCTCGCGGTGTTCGTTGGTAGAGAGCGGAAAACTTGAGAGTGAAGAGAATTTCTGTGCGAAAAAGATCTTTCTTTCTTTTCTTTCCTTTTTTGTAGAAAGTTTCACCATCAAATTGCCAACATAAACAGGTCTCTGTCTTCGTTTTGACCACGTCGGTAGCAGGTGAGGTTTTATGTGAACTTGTATGAAATTTTTGGCCAACAAACTGAGCTTTTAATGGTACAGCGGAGTAATCTCTTGGCGCTACCCATATATAAGTGTATAAATGTACAGGTGTGTAACAAAAGTTTGAGTTCTTTTTGAAGATTCACTATCGTCACTATTCACTATTATCATAATATGTTGTGCTTAGGATAAATTTTAAGAATTTTTTCTAACTATAATAGTTAGAATAGTATGTAATGTATATAATAGTTTGTAACAATGTTTTGTTTGAGTCTTAACTGAATCTGTGAAAATATTAAAATGTTATTGCAAGGATTACAATTGAACAATTGAAAAATTTAAAGTTATACAGTTGTCATTGCTTATTTTCAGTTAAATTATATATATATTTTTCTTGTATTTCAATATGTTACTGGAGAAAAGACCATAAAATTACAGTATATTTAACAGTAAAAACGGTAAAAGTACAGTACACATACTGTAAATACATTTACAGCAAGTTAAATGGTACTGTAAATATGAATACAGTATTTTTACTGTAAGTTTAATTTACAGTAAGTTACTGGCGAACTGCTGCCAGTAAGTTACTGTAATTTCTACAGGAAATTTTTAACAGTGTACCCATAATTTATTCCTAAAATCAGTGTGAAATGATAGCTGATTAACAAGGGTGTAGAAGCACCTAACCCTGATCGTAAGTCTAAAACAGATAGGCTATTTCCTGAAAAGTTATCTCTCAATTCTGATTGGTTAATTGGAATGTTGTTCCAGGATCAACAAGGATGTTGATCCAGGAACATGTTGTACTTGGTGAAATCACGGTCACCGCAGCAACCTACAGTTTTGTTAACTATGTTTGGTTGCTGCTAAAGCTTTTTCTGTTTTTACTGTCATTATTGTCATTTATCATGCATACATTTTATCCAAAGCACACGCTGTACCAATGACTTCAGTAATATAGTCTGGGTCACTTCTGCCTGGTGATGACCCACATATTTTGCATTAGCAAACTGAACTGAGACCACTACAGTGCATGTTACCTCTGTTCTAAAACCTAGTGAGCTGCCTTGCTGTTTACTACCAACTCAGGCAGCTAACTTATAAAAAAAGAAGCATCCTCACTGAAATTGAACCACATAAGTGAGTGATTTAGAACACTCAGCAACTTTTTGCTTCGCAGAAATATCAATGAAACAGCACACAGGTGTTCTACACTTAGCATATCGCTAAGCTAATAATGCAAGAACCTAATCATAAAACCCCCCCAGCGTGCATATACTCTGTATTTGCTTAAAAAAGGACATTTTTAATTACTCAACTATGTTTTACCAAAATTGTTTGGTATTAAATCAAATGTAAATGCATTTATTATTTTTCTTCAATGAGCACAATGCATTCTGGGATTGCATTCTTCATGAAGGATGACACTAATAGAATCTCATCAGACAAGTTGCTGCCTACATTTAGTTTACATTTAAGCCTATGACAGTATTGTTATTGTTAACTAAAACCATTAAAAATAATTTTTTTGTTCATTGAAATAAAGCTGAAATAAAATATAAATATAAGATGAAAAACTTAAATGGCTATTAGAAATAACTGAACTGTACTAACTGAAATTATATGAGTTGAAGCTGAAGTACTAACATTACTAAAAACTAAAGCTGAAATAAAAATAAATGTAAGCTAAATAGAAATATTAAAAAATTTAAAAATGACAAAAGCACATAAAATTACTAAAAAAATTTAAACTGAAAATATAAAAATAAAGCTAGTTCAAAATATGAATGAGTACTATAATAGTATAAACAATACTAAAAAACATTTGGCTATGATTCCTTAAAATGCTTCACAGCAAAGTTCACCAATTTTGCACTTGCTGTGTAAGACAAACATTTATTTAAACAATTTTTTTTTATTGCTGGTCTTCCACTAATATTTTTATACATTCAGTATGTCATATTTCTGATTTAAAAAAAAAAACATTATAACATAGATCCCAGTGAAAGTCTCACACCTTAGTCTGTCTAAAAGTATGCGGTTAAAAACTTTAAAGCAGCTTGTTCCGTTTTCATGTGTGGGTGTGTATTTCTCTCTTTTCCCAGCTGAATAGCAGATAGTTCTGATCCGTTTATTAGTGCTGTTGTAGCACTACTATACTAACAAGCAGCTCTTGTGTGACTCATTCTCTGGGTGTGTCAGAGACAATAGGCGTCTTACGTTTCACTGCCGCTTTCTGTTTATCTGAAGCCACAGGGCATAAAGATCTTGATCGCACTGAGCTGAACTAAACCACCAAATTCAGCACCTGCCTGTAACTCAGACCTCATGACTTTTTGAGAAAACACGTCCTCTGAAGCATAGAGATGAAGAGATTTCTTCTGAGAACTATTACTGTGCAAATAGACAGCAGAAACCAGAACAGTCTTTTAAAACTACCTGTAAATGCAGAAAGATTTGAGGAGGAATAGCAAATATCTTATCATTAAGGATATTTCACTTGTTTATTGATTTAAATCATTGTTTTGTGCTTTGATATTTACATAAAAACATAATATCTGAATATTAAACACTTTTTCCCTAGTTTCTATTTTAGACGGCTTTCAAGTAATACAAAATACCTCAAGTAGCATACTTTACAATGTCCTGAGGTATGAACTGTACTTTACAATTAATCATATGAAACAACAACAACAAAAATCTTTAAAACAATTTTTCATCTCAGTCAGTTCTCAAGGTTCTCTTACTTGCATATTAAAAAATATATCTACTTAAAAAAGTAGAAACGGCATTTAAATGTAGTCAAAAACCTTCCAAAAAATGAAACGGGGAAAAAATGGAATGTAGTGGAACTTTGTTGCATTTAAAACTGTTTAAATATTACAGTGTTTTTCAAATATTCTTTTTTCTTTTTTGAAAAACCTTTGGTTAGAAGTCTGTCCTTTCCATCTCATATCCGCTCCTACTTAGATATTTAAAAAGCCAAAGTAGAAACAACATTTAAATGTTGTTAAAAGCATTCCAAAGAATGAACTGGGGGAGGAAAAAAAATGAAATGAAATGTATGACTAACTGCTACATTTAAAACCGTTGAAATGCTGCAAAATTTTCAAATGTTTTTTATTTTTTAAAAACTCATCAATCTCTCACCTGCTCCTATCCTACTTAGATAAAAAAAAAAAAAGTAGAAACAATATTTAAATAAAAAAAATATATATGAAAAATTAAAACATATATATTTAAATGTTAAAAAATATGAAATATAGGCCTAAATTTGTTACATCTGTTCAAATGTTCTTTTTGTAAAACCTCTGGTTAGAAGTCTGTCCTTTCCATCTCTCATCTGCTCCTACTTGGACATTTAAAAGTGCAAATGGTATTAAAATTCTGTCAAAAACATTCCCAAGAATGAAAAGGGTCACATTTAAATCCAAATAGTTTCCAAATAGTCTTTTTCCCTCGTTTAAAAAAAAAGCTTTGATTAGAAGTCAGTCCTTTGCATCTGTCATCGGCTTCTATTTAGATATTTAAAAAGCAAAAGTAGAAATTACTACTTTTTTAGAACTAATTTACATTCACATTTTTTCCAAATATTTTTTAAACCTTTTGGTTAGAAGTCCGTCCTTACCATCTCTCTCTAACACACACACACACAAACGCAAATACACAAGCCTGTGAAACATCCAGCTGGATTTCAGAGATAAGCCACGGCGCTGCGGGTGGATAGATGTCGGGACGGCTGTACGAATGACTGCTGTCTGGAAGGTTGAATGAATGACTGCTGTCTGGATGGTTGGTATGACTGCTCAATGAACGACGGTGGCCCGGACGGGTGGCTGTACACCGAGTGTGGCTGGGGGTGGTAGGCCAAGGGCTGCGGCTGATATGCCACGTAGGGTGCGTTCCTGGTGTACTTGTACCTCGGATCTGGGCCCTTGTCCAGGGAGCCGCCACAGCAGGTGAATATGCACCCGCCAGCAAATAAGAAGGCAGAAGACACCCAACCGATGTACAATGCCTCCCCGAGTTCTCTACGCTGGGCATCGATGAGCAAAGGGTTGTAGAAGTCCTGGATGATGGCATGTCCAGTCCAGGAGACAGGGATGAGGCAACAGAAGCAGCCCAGTAGGATCATGCAGCCAGCGATGATTAGAACCATCCGCTTGGCGCGGTCGTTTCCTTGGATGCATGCCGTGCACTTCATCCCAGCGATGGAAATTAGTAGACCCAGCCCGGTCAACGCCACGGAGCAGCACATGAGCCCCCGGGCGGCCTGGAGGTCCGGGGACAGTGCCAGCAAGGAGTCGTACACCTTACACTGCATCCGAATGTTGGCCTGCCGGAAGCAGTTCATCCACAAGCCCTCGTACCGGGTCTCCATCACAATGATGTTCTCCCCGATGAATGCCGTCACCCGCCACATCGGCATCCCAGTGCTGGCCGCCACCCCGATGAGGCCGATCAGGCTCACGCACATTCCCACGATCTCCAGGGCGCCATTTGCCATGATTCCAGAAGCCTGAAGAGTGAGGACTGGTTTTGACTTTGAGGTTTTGCATCCCGCTGGAATGGGAGCTGATAGGTGTTCACCTGTTCCCAGCCTCCGCCCTCTTGCTCAGGAGAGGGAGGGCCAGGGCTGGTTGCTATGAAATCAAACCCCCCCTGCGAGTGTTTGTGTCTGGTTTTGTGTTACTGGGGGAGGAGGAGGAGCTCGTAGCCGTGTTGATATTTGCTCAGCAGGCTTCGTTTTCTGGCGGAGATCCTGTTAAGTGAGGAAATGCAGCTGAAGGGGTTACTGATACAAGCAAACACACCACAACTCTGGACTGCTGTCAATGTTTAACACTACTGGTGTTGCGGCTCATTAAATTGCTGTCTGATATGTTCAGAAGAACATTTGTGAAGTCAGCTGATGGCTTAACGTTGATGTTTTACATTTAGTTAAAGGTAAAGCGTGTCATTTCTGCACCGCTAGAGACATCAAACAGAATTTTGTGATTTTTTTACAATTCCGTTTGATGCTGAGTGGTTGTTTGCATGTAGCTATGTGGTTTTCTATGGGAACCACAGAAAGCAACCACATAGCGACATGCTAAGTACCACTCAGAACATAAGCAATTGCACAATAACCTCTTAAAAAAACATTTAGAACCCCTTAACCGACACACAGTGACATTCTAAAAACCACACAGATCCTCTTAGAAGCTGCATAGCATCACCCTAGCAACCGCATAGTAACATTCTATAAACCACTCACAATCCCTTGGCAGCTGCATAGCAACATTCTAAAAACTACTCAGAACCGCTTAGCAGCTACATAGCAACACCCTAGTAACCGCATAGTAACATCCTATAAACCACTTAGAACCCCTTAGCAGCTGCATAGCAACACCCTAGCAGCCTTTGTACAGTAAAGCATTTTTGTAGTTCCATTTAATGCCGAGTGTCTTTTAGCATGTTGCTGTATGGTTGCTATGCATCTGCTAAGGGGCCGTGAGTGGTTTATAGAATGTTACTATGCGGTTGCTAGGGTGTTGCTATGCAGCTGCTAAGGGGTTGTGAGTGGTTTATAGAATGTTACTGTGTGGTTGCTATGCAACTGATAAGAAGTTCTGATTAGTTTTTAGAATGTTGCTCTGCATCTGCTAAGGTGTTCTAATTTTTTTTAGAATGTTACTATGTGGTTGCTAAGGTGTTGCTCTGCAGCTGCTAAAGGGTTCTTATAAGTTTTTAGAATGTTGCTCTGCATCTGTTAAGGGGTTCTATTTTTTTTTTTTTTTAGAATGTTACTATGTGATTGCTAGGGTGTTGCTATGCAGCTGCTAATGTGTTCAGAGTGGCTTTTAACATGTTGCTATGAGGTTTCTAGGGTCTTAACAACTTCATAGCAACCACTCAGAACACCTTAGCATCTGCATAGCAGCATCTTAGCAACCTATATGTATTTTTGCTATTTCATTTAATGCTGAGTTTTTAGCATCTTGCTATTCAGTTCCTATGCAGAACATCCTAGCAAGCACATAGCAACATGATAAAAACCACTCAAAACGTCTTAGCAACTATATAGCAACAACCTAGCAACCTTTGTACTATTAAGCACTGCTCACATTTTCTTCAGACAGTGTAAAAATCAATTTTCTGTTCTCTATAAGATGGCTCATAGTAACCATAAACTTTTGGTATTTAGTTCAATTTCATGATGAGATGAGAATTTGGTTCTTAATATTGTTTTGCTGCATTGACAGTTTTTCCAGTTACATCTTACATTATCTTAGATCACATATACACACATCTCTTTTGGTCACACAAACACACAGTCATTGTCGCTCATGTCTGCTGGTAAATTTGCATTAGGGGTGTGACGTTTTAAGGTTGTGGAGCAACAGAAGAGAACCATACACTGAAAAACCACCTCAACTGGTTCGACCAGTGTCGCAGACACTGAGCTAAAAAACAACAAAATGATGTTGTCGAATCCAGGAAGGGACTATTTTAAGACTACAGACCAGGAGCTAGTACAGCCACAGTTCTTTTTACACATTTATTTAATACAATTAAAGTCAAACCAGTGCTTTAAAAATGGACAAAGTGGAAAACAAACACAATCATATCACAGAGCCAACATTAAGTCACGGATCCACAGTTAAATGCTGCGTGGAAATATCCAAAACAAATAAGTCTTTTGAAATGAGGAAATGCATTCAAATCAAGCATGTAAAAACTAATATTCACATATACAGTCACATATAATCAACTGAGGCACCATCAGTCCTTCTTTCTTCTGAATCTTGATGCAGATCACTCCCAACTCAACTTTTTTATTGGAGTCTCTATATCAGTGGTAAAGCACAGCACTCACTGTGTGCCTCAGTATCTTGGAGGGTTATAAACTGACTGGACAGGAGAATAGGCTGGCTGATAGTTATTCGCAGGCTGATATCCATACGCAGGCTGGTATCCATATCCAGGCCTGTAGGAGTAGTTATATGGGGCCGATCTGGCCCGATACAAAACAGCAGCCAAGTCTTCTTTGTCCTGGGTCCGTGGTGCATGTCGACAAAGCAGAATCACCCCAGCACTAAAGAGCATAGCTGAAGTGACCCATCCGATGTACAACGCCTCTCCGAGCTCTCTACGTTGGGCATCGATTAACAACGGGTTGTAGAAGTCCTGGATGATCACATGAGCCGTCCACGACACAGGAATGATGGTGGTCAAGCAGCCAGCCAAAAACAAACACCCTCCGCTCACCAAAACAATGTGCTTGGTTCTAGGACGGGAGTCTACCAGACGGGTGCAGCGCATGCCTACGGCCGACAAGATGCAGGCGAAGGTGGTCAAAGCGACGGAGGAGCACATGAGACCCCTGGCGGCCTGGAGGTCGGCCGGAAGGAACAGCAGAGAATCGTAGACTTTGCACTGCATACGGATGTTGGCTTGCCGGTAGCAGTTCATCCACAATCCCTCCCAACGCGTCTCCATCACGATGATGTTCTCCTCGATGAACGCGGTGACCTTCCACATCGGGAGGCCTGTGACGGAGGCGACGCCGATCAGTCCGAAGAAGCCGATGATCAGCGCAACCACCTCACAGCAGATAGATTCCCGTCTCTTTCTCTTCTCGCGCTTCAGCTGCTCCTCGTACACGTCTTTCGCAGATTTCTCATCCGGATATCCCGTGTACACGCTGCCCCCATAGGATTTGTCCGCGTAGGGTTTGGCCATGTAAGACCCGGCCGTGTAAGACATGATGGTCGAGTGCCAGGACAAAAGGACGAAGGATCAGACACAGATGTAACGCAGCTCTCCTTCACTGTGGTGTTTCTCAAATGAGACGGAAGATCCAGATGACAAGTATTTACAGACAAGAAAAAATGGTAATGATATTATGTCATCAGACTGGTTCACCTGCTCCTGGACAATCTGATAAACAGCTCGAAGGAAACTGGTGATTCTTGAAATGTTAAAACAAACATGCCCACGGCTGCCATTTTTGAATTCTACCATTAGGTGGCTTCTAAATATAAATATACTCTTCTTCAGAACAGAATGGAAGCACGAAATAGCTTGTGGGAATGTTGAATTAAAATTTAATTAACAGTAGCTTTTAAGGTCTTTTTCAAGACCAAAAAACAACAACAATAATAATAAAATATAAAAATAAATAAATAAATAAAAATGTATACTTAATCAAACTAAAAAGGTATTCAGCACTGTGAGTGTAAGAAAAAAAAAAAAGTTAGTCACAAATATGACTTGGTGAAATTTCATAACATGCTTCTGTACAAATGTATTGCTCACATTATCAAATAATAATAATAATAGATATACAAAATTAACATATTATAAAATACTTAAAGTAAAAAAAAGTACTGAACACTGCAAAAGACAAAAAATAATATTAAAGTTAGTTAAAATATGAGTTTTGAAATTTCATAACATGCATATACACATGTTTATTGCTCAAGTTATAAAAATACACTACACAGCTACTATTTAATATAAAACAATAATAATAATAATAATTTATTATTATTATTGTTGTTGCCTTTGTGAACTACACACACACATATAAATATAGATTAAGTAAATATACATACTTACCCAACCCAATAAAACTAAAAAGGTGTCCAGCACTGTGGGTGTATATAATATATAGAAAATGAAACATTTCATAACATATACAATTTTATTGCTTTTTTATAGCTGCGTTCTGAATAATATTTCATTTAAGTTTTAGCTTTGTCTCATGTTTTTCTTAAAATTCCTTCAAATTAAACAACATACACAAATTAAACAATAGGTCACATGTAAAATGACTGTGGATAGCAGCTCAGATGATTTAACTTTTCATCTCTTGGAAGAATTTAATGACAAAGTTCATATTGAGATCTCTGACATGATCACATATCTTGGCAAATCCAAGCACAGTTTGAGATATTGTTCGGATATCTTCTGAAACTCTGAGAGATCAAATCTGAAAAGCAAAAGACAAAAGCAAGAGTCTTATTTGCTTTCTATTGGACTTCACTGCTGTCTAGTAGAAACTATCAAGATATTAAATATAGACCATATTTGTGATTTTCCTTTTCTATTGTTACTGTCAAATGAAACTCGTTTGTTTTTTTTGTTTTCTCAAGACGTTCCTGAACTTGAATTCCCCATGAAGTCCCTGATCTACTGCTGTTTCCTTCAGCTCCTGTATGTCAGTGAGAGGTCAGGTGTGTTACAGGTATCACAGCGATTCCAGGTAAGATACTGAACTAGAACCTGACAAATGATGGAGGTGGAACCTGAGAGGCCTTAGTGTCAAAACACACACACACTCACACTCACACACTCACACGCACACACACACACACACAC
>NW_015554117.1:1131918-1142346 GCF_001515605.1 Sinocyclocheilus anshuiensis | reverse complement strand
TCGCTCACTCACACACACACACACACACTCACACACACACACACACACACTCACACACACACACACTCACACACACTCTATTTTTTGGCATGTTTTCTTGTCCAGTTGTTTTTAAGATAAAAGGTGTAGCATGCTGAAATTAAAGAAATATGCTTCAAACCTCTAGGAAATATAAATCGTTTTTCTTTGAGAAAAACAACTTAAACATCAATGTTAGTGTTTAAATAATCTTTTTTTATATTTAATTTTAACTGTAATATTTAATATTAAAATTGCAATATTACAATTACTATAAATGTTTTATAGTACAATATTTATTAAAAGTATACATAATATATTTTATCATAAACAGCAAAAAACTAAGTACATCATATGCTTCTAGATGCACAAGTTAATGTTGTCATTTTCCTACAAACAAAGAACTACAATAAATCAATTACTATAATATTTAATAGTACGATATTTATTTATAAATATAAGTAATAAAATATTTTATCATAGTAAAATAATGCATTTTTAAAGATTATCATTACAGTTTATGATAGTTGCACTCATAATTTAATAATTAAGATATGCATAAAAGTAGCTGGGTAAAGGACAGAACTACAATAAATCAGTTACTTTAATATTTAATACCAATGCATTTAATTATAAGTAAATAAATAAATACAATATTTGAATAAAAAATTACAAATTAAATTTACTTTTTTTTTTTTAATATTTCAAAGATTACAATAACAGCTTGTTTAATCTAATTCATCATTTACTAATCTTGAATATAACATTTAAAATTCTAATCTAAAAATAGCTATGTATATAGCTATATATGTTTGTGGATGCACAAGTAAATTTCAGTTTCCCTTACAAGAACAGAACTACAACCCAGGATGTTTGAAAAAATAATATACAATTATATCATCAGACACTTTAAATAGACTAAATGTGTTTCGTTAGTTAGTGAGGAACATTTAATCCAATTAACTAGGATTTAACACACTGATTCATATAGCATCAAAGAAACATACAAAAAATTGCAAAGAAATTAAACTAAAAAGAAAAGCAATTAAGTAAGTGAAGCGAGTCAGTTCTATCTGTCAGACGTATTGACTCTTCCAGTACGAGTCAGAAGAGGGTGTCCGTTCCAACATGCTCACTCCCGCTTTGTCCTTTTCCACCAGGATGTATGGCTTGTCCTCCTCCTCCTCGTCCTTCCTCTGACGGCTGCCGTAGCGGCATAGCAGCATCACCCCTGCGACCAGGAGGAACATGAATGTGGCGAAGCCCAGATACAGCGCCTGTCCGATCTCCCGCTTGAGCGACTCCAGCACCATTGGGTTGTAAAAGTCTCGGACGATGGAGTGAGTTGACCAGCTGACGGGAAGGAGAGCGGCGAGGCCGGCGACCACGAACAGACACCCGCCCACCAGGAGGACCACGTTCTTGCCACGGACGTCGTCATGGCAACAGTCCGTGCCCCTCATCCCGCAGACGGACACCAGGATGGCCAGGATGGCGAGAGTGATGGAGGTGCACATGAGCCCGCGGGCCGCCTGGATGTCCGCCGGCAGGATGAGCAACGAGTCGTAGACTTTGCATTGCATGCTGATGTCCGCCTGCCGTATGCATGCCATCCATAACCCCTCCCACAGCGTCTCCATGACAATGATGTTGGGCCCGATGTACGCCGTCACCTTCCACATGGGCATGGCGGTCACCGCGATGGTCCCCACCAGACCGATGGTGCCCAGAACCAGAGCCAGGATCTCCAGCTTAGCCCTCATGACGGCAGCGGCCGAGAGCAGAAGTGATGTGAAAGTGATGTGAAACAGTGGTGTGTAAATGTACACGGGTTATCTGACAGGAATGAGATAGGAGGGGTTTAGTCCATCAGTGCTATGCGGTAACACTGGTTTCTCAGAGCTGATGAAAAATGGACTTAGTTTTGTTTTTAAAGCAAGTCCATAACTTCAAGCATCTGTTAATATAGCAGTAACTGCTCTCGCTGGTTAAAAACATAACTGACTCCAAGCCAGTGACACCCGACTTGAGCTAAAGTAGTGGCAGCAATGTGACTATAAAATAATTCAAAATAAAATAATTTAAAATTAAAAATTTAAAAATTTAAAAAAGACTATTTTAAATAAAAATAAAATAATTTGCAATATTTTAAATGATTAAAAAATAATAATAATATTTTAAATAAATTTAATTTAATTTAAAAATAATAATTTAAAATAAAAAAAATAAAACAGCTAAATATTAAGATCAATATTTTCATTTGTCTTCTCAAACATTTTTACTTGGAAGTGGTTAGATGTTAAGGGTTTCTTTAAAAAATTTGGATATATGAGGGAATTTTAAATGTGTGATTTCTAGACCTGGGAAATTGATAAAAATCATTGGTAACACTTCACTTGACAAAACAAATTTTAATGCATTAATTATGCCTTGTAATGCACTGCATGATCTCCTGAATAATTTTAACCACATTTATAATACATTATAGTATTTATCTATTCCCTTATACAACTTTAGAAAGTGTATTTCATGAAAACACATAACAAACAACTGATTTTTAGATGTAACAAGGAACAAGGCAAATATTATAATGCATTTTAGCATTGGTTATACTCATTTATGAAAAGGTATAATGCATTATGATGTATATTATGAATACCTTTATAATGCATTATACATGAAGGCTTTAAATTTTCACCTAATGAAAGCTTGAAATGTTTCCTAAGTTTCTAGTTATGCCAAGATCTGAAATATTTAATCAGATAGAAAATTGTGAGTAAAAATATTTAAAAAATTAAAATAATTAGGTTTTAATATTAAAATATTTAAAAGAAAATATTTAATATTTATCCATTAAAACACACACACAAAGATATTTTCCAAAGTAAATATATTAGTTCACAAGGAGGGCCTTAGAATATAGCAGTAAATAATTGGGGGTCAAAAGGTCAAATAGGTTGAGAACCACTAGGTTAAAGGGTTAGTTCACCCCAAAATTAAAACTAATTATTTACTCACCGTCATTTTGATCCAAACCTGTTTGCTGTTGAGTAGAAAAGGAGAAGTCATCTTTAAGAAGCTCTTTTCAACTCTGACTTGTGTCCATGTCTTGAAAGGTAGGGAAAGTAAAAAAATTAAAAGCAGCCCATATGTGACTCATAAGTAACTAGTAATAGTGAGATGCTTAAAGGGATAGTTCACCCAAAAATGAAAATTTGATGTTTATCTGCTTACCCCCAGGGCATCCAAGATGTAGGTGACTTTGTTTCTTCAGTAGAACACAAACGAAGATTTTTACCCCAAACCGTTGAGTCTGTCAGTCATATAATGGAGGTGAATGGGAATCACGGCTTTGAGAGTAAAAAAAAACATATACAAACAAAACCAAATTAAACCCTGCATAATTTACATAGTTTTTTTACCTCTGATGCACTGCAATGTCTGAACTGTCTGAACTGTCCTGAGCGCATCCTCGACAGCCGGTGCATGACGCGTCTTCTTCTTCTTCTTGCTTTACGGCGGATTGCACTACACTAGCGGATACACTCCTAATTGAGATTGTAGATAGAGTGTCAATGGTCCATTTGAGAGATAGGTGGCAGTAATGCACTTATAAGTCTGTGATCCGCCGTAAAGCAAGAAGAAGAAGACGCGTCATGCACAGGCTATCGAGGACGCGCTCAGGACAGTTCGGACATTGCGGTGAATCAGAGGTAAAAAACTATATAAATACTGTTCAGTTTCTTGCACAGACCGATCGTTTCGTGTCTTTACACATCAATGTATCGTCACGAGCCGCAGGGTTTAATTTGGTTTTGTTTGTGTATGTTTTTTTTTACTCTCAAAGCCGTGATTCCCATTCACCTCCATTATAGGACTGACAGACTGCAACGGTTTGAGTTAAAAATCTTCGTTTGTGTTCTACTGAAGAAACAAAGTCACCTACATCTTGGATGCACTGGGGGTAAATTTTTTCATTTTTGGGTGAACTATCCCTTTAAGATAGCAGAACTACAGCTAACGGCAATCCAAAATGAACAAGCGCCACATATGCAAGTGAACACAGACTTTTGTGAGTAATTAAAACCGTTATCAGAATCAATGAATTTGTAAGAATGATAATCTGAATCTTGTTGTTCTAAGTGATTAAATCAAATAAAAAATTGCTCTAATATATTTGACCTCAATTGAATCAGTTTATATAGGATGACTAGAGGTTTTTTCCCTCGAAACCGTTTCAACACGTCAAATAAGTCATGCATTAAGCCATCAAAATGAAAATATGAGGAACAAGATGCTTTTGTGACAGGTGCTGTTTCAACTGACAGCTGATGCTGTGTCACTATTGTGCATATATTGCATAATCCCATTTTAGAAACAAAAGTATATAGGCCTATATATAAGCGTGTTAAAGAGAGGAAATGACATACGTGAGATTTACAAACAACAGCTACTAAAGAACATAATTTGTTTTTATAACTATGATCTGGTATTTTATTCTTAAATGTATTTTACTTTGAATTTCTAATTATGTTTCATTTTGACTCCTTGGCCTGGAGGATTGAGATGAAAATCCTGGCTGAACATCAGATCATGCGGAGTATGTTTACAGGAGCTCACAGAGAGCAGAAGCGTGTCTCACCTGAGCTAAAATGTCACTAATGTTCCTGTAAAACACAGTGAGCTATAAAGCGGTTTGAGGTTCATTGAAAAGTCAACAGAAACTTTCAAACCTGTCTGACAGGTCGGACCATTGAGACTGAGTTTCATATCAACTCACAGGTCCAGCCTCAGAAATCAAGAGTGACATTTAACAACACAAGACTTATATCAATCAATTCTGTCAATAAATATTACACTTTTCCTACAAGACAGCACTTTACTTCACCTTTTACTTTCCTTTAACCTGACAGCAGAAATGTTTAACTTCTTGCCTTAATACATGACCAGAAAAAATACATATATACGACATTTAAGTAGATTTTTGTAGAAAAAAAGATCATTGTTTATATTTGCAGTAGATGGAAACACTCCTCAGATTTGCACATTTACACGAAATGTTTGTGCGCCATCTAGTGTATCTGTGTAAAACTGCACCTTAAACATCAAAACTACTACAATACTCATTTCAAAACGTTCATTTAAAAAAAATAACCAAAAAAGGTATTTATTTTGCATTTACCACGACAAAACGTTAGACGTAAATAATCACGCTTTTCACGTAATGCATGGTAAATTAATATTATAATCATTCACTACATCGTATTACTCCCTATTTTACCACGATACCACTACAGTATTTTTAGAAACTGTAAATCAGGTTAACATTTAGCCTAAATGTTGCTTCATTTAGTTCAAATCTACCATAACTTGATAAACTTGCCTTGTTTTCTCATCAGAAGTCCTCGAGTGAAGTGAAGTCGACCCCAAAATCCTTCTAGTCAAAGATTAAAGGTGAAATATTCTTCTCAGCATCTGTCAAAATGGTATTAGCAAACAGACAGAAAGACAAAAAGAACTTACTTTTAACATCGAAACGTAAGGAACACAATTAATGAACTTACGGAAATAAAGCGTCTTCTTAAGTCGATTTTCCATATATTCTGCTGTAAGAACAAAAACATGCATTTTCTATGCACAATATCAACGTTTTACCCTCATAATGATGTTTTCGCATACTTAATGTGTGCACTAAGAACAGTAGGACCACAAAAAATATTTTGCACAAAAATATGGGTAACACTTTACAATAAGGTTCCATTAGTTAATGTTAGGTCATGTATTAACTAACACGAAACAAACAATGAACAGTACATTTATTACAGTATTTATTAATGAAAATAGTTATTCATTGTTAATTCACAGCGCATGTTACCATGCACAACTTTTGATTTTAATAATGCATTAGTAAATGTTGAAATTAACTTGAACTAAGATTAATAAATGCTTCAGAAGTATTGTTCATGTTAATTAACTAAAGTAGTTAACTAATGAACCTTATTGTAAAGTGTTACCAAAATATGGTACCAACTTCGACCACTGGGAGGCAGATTCATTTATCTTATGGTTTAAAAAAATACAAATATATAATGTTATAATTATATTTATAAATATATACCGCAATACATTTCCAACTGTATAACAATTATAAAAACAATGAATGAAAACCCCAAAAAATTGCATACTTAAATGTTAATATTAAGATAATTAGCGAAAATTATCAAATTAACAAGCACAACTGTTGATTTTAATAATGCATTAGTAAATATTGAAATTAACATGAACTAAGATTAGTAAATGCTGAAGAACTATTGTTCATTCTTAGTTAATTAACTAAAGTAGTTAACTAATGAACCTTATTGTAAAGTGTTACCAAAATATGGTACCAACTTCGACCACTGGGAGGCAGATTCATTTATCTTATGGTTTAAAAAAATACAAATATATAATGTTATAATTATATTTATAAATATATACCGCAATACATTTCCAACTGTATAACAATTATAAAAACAATGAATGAAAACCCCAAAAAATTGCATACTTAAATGTTAATATTAAGATAATTAGCGAAAATTATCAAATTAAACAAGCACAACAGCAAAAGATGAGTGACAGCTTGCTTTGACATGACATGAAAAACACTCTTGTACAGGTTTAAATCTACCTTCATTATATAGTTGACTCTGTTCTGAATGCCACAAGAAGGAGAAACCCCTTTTTTCTCCCTCAATTTAAAAACAATAACTTAAAAGATTTATAGTAGCTTATTGATGAATTCATTTCTATAAATGATGTGTGGTCTGATGATGTCAGTCTGGCCTGCGGACAGGAACTCTATCAGCTCGTATATCTCAGATACATCTGAGCGCTGAGAGATTGATTGCTTCACTCGTCTTGTATCTTGAGTTTCCGCTCAAACATTCAGCCCGAGGCCATCCTGGCACTTCCATCTGTCTGCAATGAGAGTGGTGCCATACAACTCGAATTCCACCGTCAGTGCCTTTAACACATGAAGGCCAAGATCACACAAGCAGAAGTGCTTCTTATTAACACGGCTGTAAATGTGTAAAGACATACTGGAAATGCAGAAGCATCCACGAATCACAGGCTTTTGATACGTACGAAACCAATTTATTTGATATAATATCAATCCACAGATCTATATACAAAATAAAAATGCAGTCGCTATAGCTCAATGGGAATATTTTCAATTAGAATTCAATATCATCTAAAATATTTTCCAGTTGCTTCTCTTGATTGCATTCAGCAAATTTGGGAATTTTAAAACAGGAACCCAAAGTTTAACTGTGAGAAAAAAAATTAATTACACCGTATGCATTTTGTCTGTGTAAAGGCTCGGATCGTCAAGTGTGAATCGTGAGTGTGAGCGTCAAAACGAGGGTCGTTATGTGTCATTAATGTAGAGCTGAACCACAACAAGCCATTTAAACAGGAACAGAACAGTCCATCCGCTAAAAATCATATTGCATTTATCAACAAAATTCAAGTAAAACAGGACATAGTGACCTAGATGAGCTGTAAAAAAATCCTCCGCTCTGAGACAGGAATCATAAAAATGAATTCAGCATTATTTTGACCTGAGATGTGCACATCTAAATCAATATTCAACACAATTACTCGATGAATATTCAAATTACATGTATATTTCAGGTCAGAATAGTGCGCAGTATGAACATTTCAGATAAATCACAGAAATAAACAAAAATATTTACAACCCAAAGAAAAAAAGGGCGCTTACAGCTTCTCTGTACAAATATGAGACAATGCC
Source organism: Sinocyclocheilus anshuiensis (assembly GCF_001515605.1). NCBI lineage: Eukaryota > Metazoa > Chordata > Actinopteri > Cypriniformes > Cyprinidae > Sinocyclocheilus > Sinocyclocheilus anshuiensis. The sequence continues at coordinate 1,134,536 of NW_015554117.1, read as the reverse complement.
GAACAAATTAAAAAGTGAGATATTTAATCAGGCTGTCGTTCTTCTTACATCTGAAGGACATAATAAATAAATCACAGCCTTTATTTAGGAAATAACAATGTCAAGAACGAAACAGAAATGTTTGGCAGACGTTGGCGGTCAAATGTTTGAGGCTGCCAACGGCGAATGTGCAATTCTAATTCTATTGATTGTACCACGTTTCCTGCGGTTTCTGATTGGCCACAGCGCACATGTAGAGCTCATCTAATGTGTTTAAAGCATCATATCTTACAGCTACTTCGAAAGGAATGTCTAACATTCGGGAATATTAGCGTGGAGAAACTGTCGTCATGCATCGGCTGATGTATTTGACCGGCGAGCTTTAAAGGAACAGTCACCCGAAAATGAAAATTTGCTGAACATTTACTCGCTGTCAGGTCATCCAAGATGTAGATGAGTTTGTTTCTTCATCAGATTTGAAGAAATGTAGCATTCCATCACTTGTTCACCAATGGCTCCTCTGCAGTGAATGGGTGCCGTCAGAATGAGAGTCCAAACAGCTGATAAAAACATCACAATAATCCACACTCCAGTCTATCAGTTAATGTCTTGAGAAGACAAAAGCTGTGTGTTGTAAGAAACAAATCCATCATTAAAGCGTTTTAACTTTAAACTGTCACTTCCAGCTGAAATATGAGTATATAATCCATAATAATGCTTCCTCCAGTGAAAAAGTCCATCCCCTGTTGTCCTCTCACATCAAAATCCACCAACATATTTGTTTTGGACTGTTTTTGGCTTGTAATCTGTGTTTGATCTGTGCAGATTTCTCTCCTGATTCAGACAAGATGACTTTTTCACTGGAGAAACTATATTATGGATTATATTATCATATTGTAGCTGGAAGCATTGGTTTGAAATTGGATTTGTATCTTACAAACATGCAGCTTTAGTCTTCTCCAGATGTTAACTGATGGACTGGAGTGGTGTGGATTACTTGTGGATTATTGTGATGTTTTTATCAGCTGTTTGGACTCTCATTCTGATCATTTTTGGGTGAACTATTCCTTTAATTGTGTCCGTCTCCTGATGTGTTTCAGCTCTGGGTTTCGTCCTGTGCCTCGTTCTCTGTGCTGCTGTCCCGTCGCACCCAGATGTCCTCATCGGGCACCTGCTCATCCACACTGGCGACAGACATGGCACACTGCTTCCCTAAATGAGACAGCTTGGCATGCTGGGATTTGTAGTCCTTCCTGCTCTCCTCTTCCTCCTCTTCTTCCTCCTCAGCCGTATCTCCCTCCAGCGAGAGGGCAGAAAGCGGTCCCTCCACGTCCGGCTCGGTGGACGGGCTCAGAGCGGACTGGCAGAACTCGTCGTCATCGCTCAGGATGTCTGTTTCCTTCACGTCCTGTTCCTGCTCCTCATAGCACTGAAGGTCGAACTGTTCCTCCACCCAGCGGTCAGTGTCACCTGCCGGAACGACGCCCTGCTGCTGAGCATGCTGGGAGTCCGGTGAGTCACTGTGGGGCTCAGTGTCGAAAACAATGTCTGTGTCGATGGTGAAGCGGTTCCGCACCAGTTTCCTCCGGCCCAGAGTGCGAGTCGGGGCAGATACTGAGAAGACACAAAACCATGAGCATCACTAACATGGTTTACACAGAGATCTGACATTATATTGTGAAATGTTATTACAATTTAAAATAACTGTCTTCTATTTGAATATATTTAAAAATTATTCCTGTGATCAAAGCATCATTACTCCAGTCTTCAGTGTCACATGATCCTTCAGAAATCATTCTAATATGCTGATTTGCTGCTCAAGAAACATTTCTGATTATTATCAATGTTGAAAACAATTGTGCTGCTTCATATTTTTATGGAAACTGTGATATATTTTATTTTTCAGGATCCTTTGATGAATAGAAAGTTCAAACAAACAGCATTTATTTGAAATAAAAATCTTTTGTAAGATAAATGTCTTTACTCTCACTTTTGATCAATTTAATGCGTCTTTGATAAACAGATTTATTAATTTCTTTGTGTGTTTACCTGCTCTGTTCATGGCCGGTCGGGCTCCTTTCAGGGCGCACAGGCGTTTTCCTCCGAAGGGAACGTACTGCTGGCTGAGAGGAAGACTTTCCGTCTTCAACAGCTGACGGCGCTGTTTGTCTCTCAGGATGGAGTGAACCGTCTTCAAGAAATCTTTCTTACTCTCTGGAGAGCTGCAGACACAATTTAAGACACAAATTTGCACAATGGTATCAGTTTATTATTCATGTTGACTTTGAACGTATGTTCAAAATCCAGCGCTCAAAAATGGGTTAGATAAATATGGTTTGTATTTGTAGTGCACATAACAATAACAGCGCACTTCAGTTTTGAAACAGATGTACATAAAGGCAGTACAAGGTTCCTCCACCAGATGGTGAGTTTTCTTTATATCTATTTTATAAAATATATTTATATATGACATTTTTTAATATATGCAAAATATTTATATATTTGAAATAAATGTTAAAATATATTATTTTTATAATTTTGTTATGTACTTCAAAATTAACTGTAATATATTTATTTTCTAATTTTATAATATATATAATTATAATTTTTTTTACGTTTTAAAATTTATAAAAAAAAAA
>NW_015554117.1:1114224-1131908 GCF_001515605.1 Sinocyclocheilus anshuiensis | reverse complement strand
TATATATATATATACACATATATATGTGTGTGTATATATATATATATATATATATATATATTACCGCATTATAAACTAGTCAGTTTATGCTGATTGTTACAGTGCAGGAGACACTGACCTGCAGCAGAGCTGAAACACTCTCTCTGGTCTTCCTTCTGATTCAGACTTCACATGGATGATCTCACACACAGCTGCACTCTCTCCATCTGAAACCACACACACTATGATCAGCTCCCCGTTTATCCCTATAGGGTCTGACTTCATCATGCACAGATTTGTTTTGTGTGTTGACGGGGTCATAGGTGAGCTTACCTGTATTTGACAGTGTGCGCACCTGAAGCGCATCAGTGGGGATCATGTGGCGGAAACGGAACGGATCTTTCTCTTCACCTGAGACAGATGCTCTATGAGAACCACCCTGAGAAACAGAGACAGACACGTGTGAATAATGTCATTCATTCATCATTTTGATGGGAATCAGGGTGTGAACGCTGTACGATACTGCACCAAACAAGAGCATGAATACAACACCCAGTTAACTGCTGAATACTTCTGTAAGCCCATGAAAAGCGGGCGAGAGAGAGGGGAGTGTTTGGGCGTAACATGCACAGCCGAAATATTCAACTGCTCTGATAGTGAAGATCACAACACTCACCATTTTCTTCTTCTGCTTGGAGTAATCCTTACAGATGAACACTACAGCGGTTTTGAACACTGGAGGAGAAACATGTAACATTACACTTCAGTTCACTGCATAAAATGACATGTCTATCTGTCCATCTGTATGACTATCTATCTATCTATCTATTAGGAACAGGGGCGGACTTACCCATTAGGCAAAGGTGGGCGACCGCCTTGGGCCCCCAAAAGCCAAGGGCCCCCTAAAATTAATAGCTGAAACAGTAGTATAAGCTTTTTTGGGAAAAGGGGAAATAAGACTGGCTAGGGCCTATATTTGAGGCCTGTGCAGGGCTCTAATCCACGTCATCCAACACTGTTTTTTTCTCATCTGTGAGCATGCTCTTGATATATGTATTTAAAACGTGTGACGCATTCGTTCTGCTCTCACTGATCATTTGGCACCTCTGGTCCGAGTTGAACGTGCTTTTTGTGTACCCTGCTTGAAGGAGATGAAAATATTATGCATCTGAAGCTGTAATTAAATATTGAAAAACAGTATGTATTATATGCTTATAATTGTTTTAAATGCCGCTTACTCATTTATGAGAATGAACCAAGTAGAGGACACAGTTTCTTTTTGGTTGATATAATCCTTAGGTGTGTAAATGTATAATTGCCTTTTCATTATTTTTTCAGATTTATTTAAATTTGTAGTTAAAATACCTCAAAATAAATGTATTTTAAAGTTTAGAATTAGACAGCCTTTGCACACAGGCTTACGCTGGTAACTCATCAGTGGACTTTCCTCATCAATATAGGCTATATTTTTTTCACACTTTTCTTCCTACTGGCAGAGAATGAATGTTCATTTTCAATAATCCAGTCTGTAGTTTTTGTTCAGATCAATGCGAAAATCCACCCACATAACCTCGTTTTAAATTAATATAATAATTTATACTTCTGGCTCACCCCTGGTTTAAACGCTCAATTGTGAGGTTTATTATTTGATCATTTATTTTGTTTTTGTGAAAGCCTGTATCTCAACTGTAAATCAGTTGCTATTTCGTGGTCTACAACATGAAAGAAATATTTTATAGCATTATATACAGTGATAAAGGCTATGTCGATTAGCATTGCATTATAAATATACTTTATCCTTATAAAAATACCCAAGATTGCTTGAAGAACACAGATACCATATATTTTGTGCAATCACGTGTTTATTGTCTTCAGGTTTCCTCAGTTAAAATTTCTCTATCTGCGTTTTATTCAGCTACAGCGATCACTGGATACCTCTGTCCATATTAGGGATTTCCTGGAGCATTACTTCTACTATGCATATGTGGAGTTTCTGCGCAAGGGTGGCCTACGAATGTTTTTTAAACAGTCATTACATTACGTGTGTACTGCTCACAACACCCTATTTTGGGTAAAAATAGGAAAGATAATATTTTTCTCTAAAGAAACAGGATTCCCTAAATTATCGTCATTGATCTCGTTATCGCAATAAATATCATAAATTATCGTGATACATTTTTAAGCCCATATCGCCCATCCCTTCTATCTATCCGTCTATCTATTTATCTATCCATGAGTTGAGGTTATATGGGAACAGAATGTACCAAATGTGGCCAGCTGTGGTTCTTTCTTGCGTTGAGACTGTGTTCTTCGGTGGTTCCTGTCTCCGATTCCAGCTGTCGACTCTGAAACACACACACACACACACACACACACACACACACACACACACACACACACACACACAGAACTCGCAATCTGCAATCCAGAAGGGATCTCGTCTGTCTCTGCCTGACATCATTCCGAGCTACAGCCACATTATGCAACAAAGTTTCACTGTATTCACATAATAGGCTAATAAGATTTAAATATGCAGGCAGATGACAGTAAATACAGGAATAAAGAAGGAAATCTGATCTGACAGTTTTAAGTTTTTATCAGCTGCAGAGCATGAAATGTGGTTGAAAATCTGAGACCCAAGTTCTGTATTATCACAAGCTGCACTCACATGCAACCAAGAGTGACCTGACACCATGTGAATGATACAATAATATTTTGTTTTATATAGTAGTTGCATAAACAAAAAGTAAATACTGAGCAACTCACGTTAGAAACAAGAATATTTAAAAACATAAACGAAAAGAGCATAGTTAATATTGGTTAATTAAATACTTAATTAGGATTGATGCAAACAGTAAAACATTGCTTGTCCAGTGAAATTAGTTGACTGGAACGAACTGATGTAAAGTTCACAAACCTCTTTCTTGTCTCCAGTCTGTTCAGAGATGAGGAGGTCAAAGACGGCTCCAAACTCCTCGTGGATCTTCTGCATCTCGTTGATGTGACTGGCCACTGTGTTCATGGCTTTCATTGCAACTGCACAACAGCAGAGAAAATAAATTATATATCAGTTCTATATATGTGTCAATTATATAGCAGTGAATTCAGAAAGTTGGTTGAAACATAAGAGTTCAGATTGATGGCTTTAAAACTGCTCTCCAGTTATAACATCTTATTTGGACAATACACTACACTTTTTAAAAAATTAATACTTCAAATTAATACATTCAGCAAAGACACATTAAATTGATGACAGTAAAGACATTTATAATGTTACAAAAGATTTATATTTCAAATAAATACTGTTCTTTTGACATTTCTATTCCTCAAAGAATCCTGAAAAAATACATTTATCACGGTTTCCGCAAAAATGTGAAGCAGCACAACTGTTTTCAACATTGATAATAAGCAGAAATGTTTCTCAAGCAGCAAATCAGCATATTAGAATGATTTCTGAAGGATCATGTGACACTGAAGACTGGAGTAATGATGCTGAAAATTCAGCTTTGATCACAGGAATAAATTCATTTTTAAAATATATTACAATAGAAAACAATTATTTGAAATTGTAATAATATTTCACAATATTGCTGTTTTTACTGTATTTTTAATCAAATAAATGCAGCCTTAGTGAGAAGAAGAGACTTCTTTCATGGCATGCTCATATGAACCGGAGTCTCTCACCGTTCAGATGGTAGTGCTCCTCGCTGTCGGGGTCTGTGAGCGAGTGCAGTTCTCTCAGGAGCAGAGGGTACTTCAGCACTCTCTGGATGGGTTTGATCAGGTACGACTCCAGCGTGGATGAATGCTGCTGTTTGGGGTTACGCTCGTCCAGAAATGCCTTGAAGGCCGCGTCTGTTTTTGCTGGAGAGGACGCAAACACAGGAAGATGTGATTATGCTGTCACAGGACTGATAGTGACAGAAAGATTTGAAGACGGCTAGCATTTGTTGTGCTTTTCACAGTACAGCGCAAAATGTTTTCAAGTACATTAAGTTCTTCAGCTTACTGGAAAACACTGTTACGTAACCTATCTTATAACAAATCTGCAGAATCGACATTAAATAATAAAAATAGCCCACACACAGCAGCAGGATTGCATTACACAGCGGAGCTGCTCACATGGGATTTACAGACCCCCAAGGTGCAGGACTCTGTGAAAATCCCAGAATTCACAGGGAGCAAGGTCGCCTTTGAGCAGAGATTTACATACCTTTGACAAGCACTTTGGGCACTTTGGTGTGGCTGGCACAGAAAGCGCTGTAGATCTTGAAGCGGTCGGCGTAATACAGGAACGAGCCGCCCAGAGAAAAGAGGATTTTCTGTAAGACGAGAGGGATTTTGAGAGAAATACATCAGGTATTATGGTTTGTGTTGGATAAATCTTGCCTCTGAGTGATGCACTACAACCGTAGTGTCCAAAAACATGTTATTATTATCACACACGTCCAAAAAAACATGGTATGCCCCAAAAACTTTAAATATTTGTTATTTAAATGAGTAGACCAAACACTTTGAGTGTTACTATGTTTAATGTTATGTAAATGAGATCAGAGGGACAAACCTTGAACTCTTCCACTCGCTCCAGTTTCTCCAGGTCCGGCACCAGCCGGGTTCCGTCTTCCAGAGTCTTCAGAAACTCCACCTGAAACTCCAGCATCTCCGGGAGGTTTCCGAACAGCACATCCAGCTATCAGATACACATGCAGGAAAAATGAATGTGGTCAAATGTAAAAATTTAAACAAATAATTATCTTATATATAAACATAATTTAATTTTAATTTTAAATATATGTGCTACGTAATAAAGCTTATACTATGGAAGCCCGTTTCCGCCACTGAATAAAAAAATAAAAAAGCTAATTGCGACTTTATCTTGCAATTCTGACTTTTTTGTTCTCAGAATTGTGAGATATAAACTCGCAATTCTGAGAAATAAAGTCACAATTTCGAGATTTAAACTCGCAATTCTGAGAAAAAAAAAGTCAGAATTGTGAGTTTATATCTTATATCAATAACAAATACAGGTGCATCTCAATAAATGGTGGATTGGTGAATTGGTGGGTTTTTGTTAAATGTGAGCCAAAATCATCACAATTAAAAGAACCAAAGACTTAAACTACTTCAGTCTGTGTGCACTGAATTTATTTAATACACGAGTTTCACAATTTGAGTTGAATTACTGAAATAAATGAACTTTTCCACAACATTCTAATTTATTGAGATGCACCTGTATGAGTAAAAACTGTAAATATTCACTTTAACGTGTACCCAAAACAGTATATAAATTACATAAAATAAGTATTTTTGTAAAAATACATATAGACATTATATACTGCTCTCTAGTTATCTGTCTCAACCTTTAAGAGACTCCATATTGGTGGAAGTACATCTCTTTAGTGTCTGCACTGCTGCATAATGAGCTCAGCTCCCATATGTAGGGCATTAAAGGAGCAGAAGATTGAGAACTTCCTCTCGTCTGTCTGATGTAAGTTTTCCTCATTTTGTGTCTCCCTCCCACTCTCCTCTCTACCTCTCTTTTCTTGTGTGTGTGTTTGTCTCTGTCTCGGTGTCCTCCTACACACTCCTCTCCATCAGGATGATTATGAAATATCACTCTGTGTTCTGGAGGTGTTTTTGAGCTCGCCAGCTGATAATAACATGAAACCATCAGCAGCGCTTCAACTCACCTCATCCTGAGTGAGGAAAGACTCCTTCTGCAGCGGGGTTAAATATCGCCCGATCAAACAGTTCAGATCCTGAAAGAGAGAGAGAACACACAATAATATTGAAGAACAGCCTATGAGCAACATTCACAATATTAATATTTGACATTATATTTGATTAATTTCATGGCTGTTTAATAACCTTTCCATTTAAAAGAATTAGTTCCAGATTATTTTAACATCAGAGATCCTATTATAGTTTTTATTAATAATTTGAATTCGCTTTTTATTTTCATATTTTCTGTTTTTATTTAAATTTTAAAGTTTTAGTAATTTTGTTGTGTTTGTCATTTTTATCATTTTTTTATGTCTATATAGTTTTTTTATTCATTTTTAAGTTTATTTCATTTTATTTCAGTTTTCATTTCAAGTAAAAAAATTTTTTATGGTTTTAGTTTTAGTTAACCATTATAAACCTGACTGATTCACAATACTGATTCAATGAATCATTTGAGTCACTCAAAAGTGTTCACAGAGATCATGAAGTATCATTTTAAGTGTTTTACTAAAAAATCAGTGGCTTAGCGCAAAATCGCAGGGGGTTTGTTACGTCGCAATATTGGAAATATTTCCATTTTAAACCATGAAGGATGATATTAAACAACGTGCAAACTTTGCGCAAGAGTTATATACTTTATTATATTACTTAAGTATAACTTTAGTCAATTATGCAAAGTCAAAGTAAAAAACGTACAAACTGACGGCGCTTTCGGCATCTGACGCTGCATTAACGGCGCATATTCTCTCAGAGACGACGAGAGACAAATCTACTTCAGCATATGCTGATAACAGCATATAGCCTAACTGTCTTGAATTATTCCTTAATATTTCTCTTGTGGCCCGTACATAGTGGGGAAAAAAAAGAGAAATGTATTTTGCATTAAACAGGTTGTTTTTGAAAGTCGGTGCTTGAAATAAAGCTGCTCTTAATTTTCATTGATGACTGCAGTTTTAATAATTTTAATTACAGGCCTATAATTCATTGTATAAATTAATAGACCTGTTTTAAAACACCTTTTTAAAAACATTTTCAATGAGGAGTAAGCTAATAGCCTAATCTTTTATTATCCTCACAGCACGTCAGTTATGCGGTGATGCGCTATGAATTATTGTGGGGCAAATTAATTGCAATTTAATAATAAAAGTAACCTAATAATAATAAGAAGAATGTAACATGCCTACATTAATTGGAAATGCCAAATCCTATAAATATTGACAATATTTGATGCTTTTGACAATATCTCTGGCTATAGTCGACACATGATACGACGCAACCCAGCACGGGGAGGTAATCGCAACCCAAAACTGCGTGCCTGTCCGCTACGCCACTGTAAAAAATACATGTAGTACAAGCTGATGTTTAGGAGATGCATTGTTAGATCAGCATTGTATACTGATCTATACAAAAATTATTAAATATAAGGCATCATTGTTAAAACTGAAATTATTTTGAACAACATTTTTACTGTATTTACATGCAGTAAATATTTAAAATATACTTGGTAGATATATATATATAATATATAATTGATATATATATATATATATATATATATATATATACATACATAAACACATAATTTCTCCAGCTATATTGCTCAGCCTCATCACACACTCATGTCATGTTTCATTTCTGCTGGAGTGCTTCATTCAGACTGTTGATTTAGTTCTTTGCTCAAACAGGCAGATGAATCTGAACACACCGCAAATATTCCCAGCGATGGGCAGGATATCGGTGAAGGTGTTACTGTAATCCCAGCCGTCCTCAGAGAGACGAGGAAATACTGTCACGGCTCTGTCGTTAATCTCAACACAGCGAGCAAACATGAGCTATACAGAGAGAATCTAGCAGGATCTGGCAACACCAATGATTCAGAACATGCCCAGTGATTTCTTGCACTGCACATAAAAAGACACTCTGATACATGTTTAAATAAGTCTGCGCACAATTTCTGTAAATACGGTTGTCACTACCTGCATTTTTCAGGAGATAATTCAGCTGTAGAATACAGTTGTCACTCCCGTAAATTACTGAACTGTGTGTGTACAGAATCGGATTAAGCACTAAAAAGGTGAACTGACAACCGAATTTAGCTGCAGTGTGTACATGGCTAATATGAGTGGCCTTAAGAGGGCACAAACACAGTCCTTCCCCGTCGTTTTTTTGGAGGGGGGGTGGGGGGAGTTGTTTGGTTGTCCCCCTCAGTTGAAATCTCGGTCCGGGGGTGCCTAGATCAGACAGAAAGGGCACTTTAGCGTCGGCAATTAAAGGGGCAGTGGCTCGAGCCCCCCAGTGCACACCACGGGCTAATATCTTCTTTTGTGTTCCAAAGAAGAAGAAAAAATGCAATGACAGAATTGTCTTTTTTGAGTGAACTATCCCTTTAAGTATACAATAAAACACACTGCATAGAAAACTGTGAGGTCATGTGACAAACTGCTGTTTTAAATCATTGCATTCTGTTTCAAATGCTATTTTTAAGGCAGTATGTACTATGCTGTACGCTAGTATTCCATTTCAAACGCAGCCAAAGAGTGAGTGGGTGCAGAAAAAGGCAAGCCAAGGGCACAATTTCTTTCCCTCCAGGCCTCGACTCGATGAAGGGCACAAACTTATGTAAGTCAAACACACAGGCGAGTATGTCTGATCACACACACACACACACACACACACACACACACACACACACACACACAGGTACTGACTTTGACGTAGGTGCGCTCCGTCTCCACCAGTTCGCAGATGACTTTGCGGAGTTTGTCGGCATCGGAGAGCTGGCGTGGAGTGGCATTGCTCGGAGGAAGTGAGGAAGACTCCGGGCTGGACAAGGAAGAGACGACCTCAGACGAGGGATTCATCTCGTGCAGACTGCGGCAGAAAGCTGCAACCTGCTCCGTACTCTACAGAGAAAGAAAGACAGTCGTGATGAGTGAGACATCTGACAGTCCTGTGCTGTTATTACGACACACACACACACACACACACTTGCAGCACCTGCAGCTGGATCCCGCTGCTTGGATGAAGAACGCTATAAAGCGCTCATTTGCTCTATTTTCAGCCTCTCCTCTCCTCTCCTCTCCTTTTTGGCTCTCTTTCTCTCTCTCTCCATCCCTCCCTCCCTGCTCTTCTGAAATGTCTTCATTTCTTCTGAACGCCAACCAAAACATAAGCACCTGTCCATGGATGCGGTTGCTATGGGAACGGCTGTGATGGCACATGGACTGTTATTCTCACAGTAACACTGACGAACTGAGAGATAGTACCATCCATACATCTATCTATCTGCTAGGGCTTGGTGTCAACCGGTAGATATTTTGCTACACTGTTTATACTACGGTAGATAAATATGCAGGGATAGCCATAGGCAGGACAGCTGTATGTTATTTACACATGAGAAACGTGAAACTGAGGATCCGAATGTGTCCCAGACAAGTCAAGATGATGAAGAATGTTAAAAGGTCACAACTTGCCTTGTTAATTACGTTTTTGACTTATATATGATATATATCTACCTGTTCTGCAGTGCAAATGAGTCATTTGACTGTAATAGCGTTTACTGTTTTGAGTCTTTTGTTTTAACTCAAGTGCTTTGTAATGTGAAGCTGTTTTGCACTGATGCCAGACTCGTTCATTTGTTATGAATGATCTGATCTGATCTTTTGGTTTGAGTCCTAGAAGTTTTAAATAAAAAGAGAAAATAATCAAATTACATGAAGAGTCTTTCATTCACTGCACTATTTAACAATAGACATTACTGCATGCTTATTTAATGCATAACCATTATATTTTTATAATTTCCAGAAGAAAAAAATATATATATTTTGATACTAATTCAGATGAGCTTTACTGGCTTGACTGTGTAGAGTAACGCAATGTTGCCAAAGCATTAAGCAATAAACATGTATTACACATATAAATAAATACAAAAAGATTACCTAATTAAAAATAATTTAAATAAAAATAAAATGAATTAAGAAAATAAATACAAATATTGAACTAATTACAATTAATTAATCATTATGCTCATCTATCCATTTATCTATCCATCCATCATCTTTAATTCTCTCACTCTCACTTAATTCGCTTTCTATTGAGGCTGAAGAGTTTGCTTCTAAATCACCAACCTTTTGCTGCTTTTTAAAGGTATAACATCCAGAGGCAAGTACATATGAACTTGACCAAAACTGAGAAGACAGCTTAAAGTTATCTCATTACTAAGTGTTTGAAACAAAACTTTCAGTGACCCAAACTTTATTGCAAACGTTATTGAATCATCCCTGAAAGTGCTCATTGATGCAACCAAGTTGAGTAGAGTTCAACTATATACAAATAAGTTGTAATGCAATGCACCGACAGCCAGTGGGAATGCAGATAGTAGAGAAAAGCTCACTTCATTGCTTTAAAGGTGCTGGAAGTGATTACATATCTTCAACTACACGCTCTCTATCCTCTATCCTAAACCTGCCCTTTTTTACAGGTAACCGGATCTCAGCTAATTTAAATGCGTGTAAATAAAGCGCTTCAGACTGCCCATGGGCTGTTTATGCTCTTCACAAAGACTACATCAGGTGCGATTTCTCAGGGTAACAATTTTAGTGACATGTGCCAGGTAGCAGGAACATTATGTGTGTTATTAAAAAAGAATCGCTTCGAAATAATTCCTCAGGAGCGGCAGGGAATATTGGCTTCACATTGTGTCTCTGTCTGTGTGTAAACAAATAAATCAGGTCCTAAATCAGAGATGCAGAATAACATCTCCGAGGGGCGTCGGGCTTCACCTGTCACTTTAGTCATTAGCTTAAATATCATCAGCTGCCACAACTGCGGCGTACAAGCGGCGAGAGAACTGTCAAGATGTTTGTGATCCCGTTATCACAGAGACACGTTCACACGCTTTCAGATACAGCAGCTGTCAGCTTTCCACAGACTTTCTCCATCATTCTCTGAAACGGCACAGTCTGAGAAAAGTACATTAGGAAACTACGAGAGCGGGAGAGAAGAAGTAGCCCTTTCGTACGCCACACATCCACCAACGCAGTCACATCGGAGGCTTTTTAAAACATAAGAGACATAAGAGATTATTTGAAGAGGAAGATCAAGGCTACTACTGCACACAGAAAACCTCTCGTACAAAACCCAGTGATAAAAACAGAGTCCAAAGGTCAGCTACTAAAACATTTTTTTTTTTCTGTGGAGAGACATAAACAGTCGCGCTGAAGAAGCAAAGCATGACGACACCGGCGGGTCTCCCAGAATGCACTCTTAAAAGTAAATCTGCTTTATTTTACGTCTCTATGTACCAGTGTTCATTTAGTTTCATTGAGATCATGTTGTAGTGTTTCTTAATATTTTGAATGTTTTATTTTTCATATTTAAATTTTTTTTTTTTTTTTAAGTTTTAGTATTTTTTTGTGTGTTTATTAGTTTTTTTTTTTAAATATGTCTATATAATTTTAATTCATTTTTGTTTTTGTTTTAGTTATTTTAATACATCAAGTTAATAATAACATGAAAATGAGAAGCGTTGCCTTGGCAATTAGCTGAAATAAAGTTCACTTTTTAATATTTTATTTTATTACAGTTAATGTTTTTTTTTTCAAGTAACATAAGTTTAGTTTTAGTATTTAATTTCAAGTAGCATAGTAAGTTAACTAAAATAATAACTAAAGCATGCAAAAGCACAGAATAATCACAATCCGATTGGTCTTTAAAATCAAATCAAAGACTAGCAAGTAAAACCTTACAAAAAAATATTGTGGCGGCAAAATCATAGTACTAGATGGTAACACCATGGTACTTTGATATATGATGATATGCATTATATTTACATGGTACTCTAAGGTATTTCATGGTACTACCATGCAAAAAACATAGTATTAAAGGGGTCCTATTATGCTCGTTTACAAAGTCTTGATTTTGTTTTGGGGGTGTACTAGAACAGGCTCTCATACTAGGTTGTTCGAAAAACATTATTTTTCACATATTTTACATAGCAACATTAGCAACATTACAGACTAACTAAAGTTGAAAAAGTGAAAAAGCATAATAGGACCCCTTTAACATAGTAAAATGTCCATGTACAAAATACTAACACTACGTAAAAATATAGCACTTTTACCAAGAAAACCCAAACATATGACATTCTGACAGCAATAATCCACAAAACACCAACAAAAACCAGCGCAGAAACCCAAAGCATCAATAAGCCCCAGCTCAGGATAAGAAAAACGGTCTGATTCATCAAAATATGTACCCAGCTACTCATTAAAACAATCCTTGTGATTTGCATTTTGCAAAGAGAAAGCACTAACATTGAGTACGTTTACATGGACAACAATACTCCGATTTTAATACGAAATAATTAACTGCACTTGAAGCTTTCATAAAATTAAAAATGAAACACCCAAAACTGTACATGGCATCATCACGAAAACGAACTATATGTTTATGCGTGAAATTACGGAGGGGACGTCGGATGGCGTCACGTGGGGACGTAATGACGTGTGCCATTAATCGAACTATGTACTATAACATGTAAAACGGGAATATGAAAAACATATTCTAAAAGCAACTCATGTAAACACCATAATCATAATATTGGCTTATTTAGAATAAGGTAAATAATTAGATTACTGATGTCCATGTAAACGTAGTCAATGACTTTAAACAATTTTTATTTACTTAGCAGACTACAGGTGCTTATTTTGGCTGACACCGTTTTTTTTTTTTAAACGTGTGAATGCCGCTTTCCTTGTTCATTAGCGGAGAGAGTCTTAGCGGTCCTCGAATGCCCACGCAAGGACACACAAAGGATGAATTACAGTGTTTCTCCCAGCGTCCTTGAGTCTCAGAACAGCATAACAGCAGAGAGAAAATACGACACCCCGCACGTCCAGCGCACAACACTATAAAACACATTAACTGCTGGGAAAATGCACGCTTGTTAGTGGTGTTTGCTAAGGTGTAGAGCTCACAACCTCCTGACCCTAAAGATGCATCACATTAGTGAAATTTTGCAGGCAGAAAAAGTACATTGTCTATTGTCGGTGTTCTCAAAAAGGGTCACTTTCAAACCAAGCATCTTTCTGTCGGTCAACATTGCCAATTTGTATGAACAACTTGAAACAATGGCAAAATGTGTGCGGTAAATCTTCCGCCCTCATGCAAAATTCCCAATTGCATGGACTCCTATTGAAATCTTGAAGAAAATTTGCAAAAAAAGGTAAATGTGACCAAGTATGAAATCTTGCAGCATAACTTCACAGATAAGGGTGTTCATATTCCAATATTAGTAAATGTTTTCCAAACACATTCCTGACTTTATATGAACTTAGTGTTATCTTAATACGAGTATAAAAGGTTGCATGCTCTGAAGAAACAAACACATGCATTGTGCACCTACACAAAGGGAAATCCACACTTCCAGTGAACTTTCCTCCATGAAATCCCAACAAGAGCCTGCTTAAAATAACAACTTAAACCAGCTGAAGGTGGTGTTTGCTGGTCTCTGAGCATGGATAAACTGGTTTGCAACTGTTCAAAAGTGTCCAAAATCCCCCTAAAACCATCAAAAATCTAGCTATAAACCAGTCTGGTATCATGTCAAGAACACTTTAGGCTGGTTTAAACTTTTTCCAGCATGCAAAAAGCACAAAATTGCTCATAATTACAATCCGATTGGTCTATAAAAGTAATCAAAGACTAACAAGTAAAACCTAAAATCATAATATTAGATGTTAACATGATGGTACTTTGATTATGACAATATGCATGATATTTCAATTCATCATCATGCAAAAAAACAACAACATGGTATTACCATAGTAAAATGTGCATGAACAATATATTAATAATTGTCACTTTTTACTAGAAACCCCAAACATCTGATGTTCTGACAGCAACAACCCACAAAACACCAACAAAAACCAGCGCAGAAACCCAAAGCCCTATCCTGATCAATAAAAGACTTAAGATTTAAGAAAAACGCCAGTCATAAAACGCTTCTCACCAGGTGCAGCAGGTCATAGATTGAGTCCGACGAGCGTTTGCTGTGTCTGTTGCGTTTGAGCACAGACATGACTGACTCAGGATCAGCAGAAACAGCCTCGGAGAGAAACACGCCGGCCCACCGTCACTGACGCTGGATCAGTTTCAGGAAACGCCTCAGAAATCACAGATTCACTGCTGCAGCACCCGACAACATCCCTCCGCTTATGACAAATAGAACAAATGACAGAGTGGAGAAAGAGAGAGAGAGAAAGAGAGAAAGAGAGAGATGGAACCAGTCGCTCTTCTCTCCTCTCTCTCTCACTCGCCCACCTCCTCTCTGCTCGCCCAACTCTGTATTCACCCGCCCATTCTGATGCGACACCACCTCATTTATCTTCTCTCTCTTCCTGGCACGCTGAGCAAACACTGAGCTACATAAGTTAAGATACTCAACACACATGTAAAAACAATCAAGGGTGAAGGGAAACAGGGAGAGGAAGAGGAAAAGGAAAAGGAAGAGGAAGTTGAAGGAATCTCCTTTACAAGTTTGTTGTGATTGTTCATGACGGGCTGTGCAAGTTCAACCGCACAAGAATATTAATGCAGTGAGACTGAAAGAGACCCATAGTTACAGATATGCAAAACTACTAAAATAAAATGAACTAGTTGGCTGCCTGAAAGACTAGTTGATTACACCACCCTGCATCATATTTGCCAAATGAAATCCATACTTGTTTCATCCATACTAATTTATGGTATTTTGCTTTAGAATGTCACACTTTCCACAAAATATGATTTGTAGTAGGGATGTTCATTTTAACCGTTTAACCGACGGTAAGAATTTTGACCGATTAATACAATCAGTTAAAGGGGTCATATGATGTTGCTAAAAAGAACATTATTTTGTGTATTTGGTGTAATGAAATGTGTTTATGTGGTTTAAGGTTCAAAAAACACATTATTTTCCACATACTGTACATTATTGTTTCTCCTCTATGCCCCGCCTTTCTGAAACGTTTCGATTTTTACAAAGCTCATCGGTCTGAAAAGCAAGGTGTGCTGTGATTGGCCAGCTATCCAGCTTGTAACACTTCAAAGAGAAAGGAAAAATTGAAATCGCATCATATGACCCCTTTAAACGGTTTAAAAAGTCATTTAATTATTTATTTTTTCAATAATTTATCAAAATATTTAAAACGGTTTGCTGCATGGTTAAAATACGCTATGTGTATAAAACATTTTTTGTTTTTTAGAGTATGTTTCTCGTATAGGCCTATTTATTCTTTATATATATATATATATATATATATATATATATATATATAGAGAGAGAGAGCCTAGCTTTATTATGTTTTTCTCCTCGCAGAAGCGCTGCAGGTGCGTGATGTGATATGATGACCATGTGAATCCTCATGTTCTGTTGTTTGCTGCTTTTTATAAAATTAATCTCCGGGAAACAAATGTTAGTATTTTTAACGGGTCACAGACACTTATCCTTTCTAATTTAATTCAATTCTAATTTAAAAAATCTTGTCGGTTAACGGGTAACAATCGGTTAACGAGTGTCGGTTGTCGGTTAGGAAAAATAACCGAAATAAACATCCCTAATTTGTAGCATTTCATAGTATATTTTGCTTTTGACAACCATTTGTAAGGTGAAGAAGTCTTGTATCATTCCTTATAAAAACGGAACTCATTATTTTAATGCGTAATCCTAATTTCCACTTTTCCACTCCTTTGCAGACAGTAAGTTGAATGATGCATTTTGAATACTTTGAAACTTTTTTTTTGTGAAATATTGAAATTCATCAAAATACTGATTGATATTTAGGTAAAATTAGTAATATTACCTAAAGTTTAGGTGATATCATCAAATATTAGGCATTTTTACCAAGATGCAGGGCTGTATTCATCATAAAATCAAAGTAAATAATATCTTGAATATTATTTCAAGAATACCTCTTTTTCTTACCACTTTAAAAAAACAAATTAAAATCAAAACCTATATTTGAGATGACAAATCGGAACGCTGGTGGTGGCATTTTCTTTTGCGATTTCACTAGAATGGATAATATTTAATGCAACAAACTTTACCATTTTTAATGAGAGATCACCTCCGATAGCTTTATGTAGTTCACTGGCTAATGGATATTGGTTAACATTTTATAATAGAAGTCAACAGAAAAAAGTAGAGGAAGAGTGAAGTACTGCATTCTAATGACGGATTACGATGTCAACCAACTTTTTTCTTCCAAAAAAACAAGCAGCGATGAATTGCTCACAATAAAATATGAATACCAGACCATTATCAGATGCATGCTAGTCGATGCGGCCAATTCACACAATCATATTGAATCCGTTATAAAATCTGTGCGGGGAAATCTTTTACCCTCATGTGAAATTCCCAATCGCATGCATTCCTATGGAAATTTTGCCTGGGAAAATTAGCCAAACAACGGTAAATGTGACCGCAATTGAAGTACGAAATCTTGCAATGTGACTTCACGGATAAGGGTGTTCGTATTCCAATATTAGTAAATATTTTCCAAACACACTCCTGACTTCATAAGAACTTAGTGTTACAGTGGAATTATGGATCTTTTTATTGATCTTATTATGAGTATAAAAGGCTGCATGCTGTGAAGAAACAGTCACACCTACACAAAGGGAAATCCACATTTCCAATGAATTTCCCTGCTTAAAATAACAACTTAAATCAGCCTAAGTTGGTTTGATGGTCTTGACAGACACATGGTGGTCTCTGAGCCTGGATAATTTTGTTTTTAGCTGTTCAAAATCATAGAAAAGCATCTGAAAACACTTCAGGCTGGTTTATGCTCTTTTTCCAGCATGCAAAAATAATTACAATCCCAATTGGGCTGGTTTCGGGTTCACCTGACCACTATTAGATGCATTTCTAATGTGTTCTGGTGTTCAAAAACAGCTTGCAAGAGGGGTTTTCAGGTATTTTCAACTCGACACGCCGTCTTTAAATGCAATTCTTATGGTAGAGGACTATGAGTCATGACCAAAAATGTCCATCTGTATGTGTATGTCTATAGCATCGGCGCTTAAAAGGGGATGAAGGGTTTTAATGTGCAAACTGTCTAACAGCTGTCAGCATGCTAATTAAAGCATCACCGCTAAAAATATAAAACTAAAGATGATGAAAAACTAGTCGACTAGTACTAAAGTAAAAGATGGAGGCTTTTCTCACAAATAGAAATTGAATAATTCGTTTTGAAGCCCACCACAGTAGCTGTGCATTCAGATGAGCAAATCAATTGAACAGCAGCCTCCTGATTTATTATATAGGACTGGAGCGAGTGTATGTTTCATAAAGATTGATCATCTGAACTGCCATGTGGAGAGAGAGAGAGAGACAGCCAGCGGGGGAAAATAAACAGAATGAATGCACTAGGACTTAAAAGAGCACGGAGAGAAATGCGCCTTCAGATCCTGTGATTCAGGCTTCACTGCGGTTTGTGAACACATGCTGCGATGGTGGAGCGCAGGAACACGATCGTTAAACACGGCCGGCGAGATGCACCGCAGAACAATGATACCACAGAGTCACTTCAGCTCTGCAGACTCATGCTGCCTTTACGTCACGTCAGAAAGATCAAATTTTCTTTATTTTTGTTGTAGCATCGCTAAAAAAATCTTCCTCTCTTTGTCAATGTGTAAGAAATTTTAGTTGACTATTTCCATTCATTTCCATTTAATTTTGAATGGAGTTTGGGGTCAGTAAAAAAAATGTTTTTAAAAGTAGGGCTGTCAAATCGATTAATTGCGATTAATTGCATCCAAAATATAAAAATGTGTATTTACATAATATACGTGTGTGTATTGTGTATATTTATATGTATATGTAAATACACACACACACATGTATTTAAGAAATATTTACATGTATGTATGTTAGGGTTGTGACGGTGAGGAAATTTTCCCACCGGTTAATCGACGTGTGACAACACCGGTAATACCGG
>NW_015554117.1:1113614-1114041 GCF_001515605.1 Sinocyclocheilus anshuiensis | reverse complement strand
GACAGTACTAAATAAAAAAATAACATGCAATTTTCATGATTCCTCTTATTTTGTTAAAATTATGAACATTTTGCATATTCTGCAAGGGGAGTGTAAACTTATGTGCACAACTGTATATATATATATATATATGATTTATATTATATATAAATATAAATATATATTATACTTCTTAAATATACACATGTATGTGTGTGTGTTTATACATATAAATATACACAATACACACATTATGCATGATTAATCGATTTGACGGGACAATCTGAAAGAAATTAATATTTTTATTCAGCAAGGATACATTAAATTGATCTAAAGTGACAGTACAGACATTTATAATGTTACAAAATAAATGCTGTTCTTTTAGACTTTCTATTAATCAAAGAATCCTGAAAAAATTTATCATGGTTTCCACAAAAATATGAAGCAG
>NW_015554117.1:1112668-1113573 GCF_001515605.1 Sinocyclocheilus anshuiensis | reverse complement strand
TTGAGCAGCAAATCCGCATATTAGAATGATTTCTGAAGGATCATGAGACACCATCACAGCATGCATCACAGGAATACATTACATTTTAAAATATATTACAACACAAAGCAGCTCTTTTAAATTGTAATAATATTTCACTATATTACTGATTTTACAGTATTTTTGATTAAATAAATGCAGCCTTGCTGAGCAGAAGCAACTTCTTTCAAAATCTGTGTGTGTGTGTATATATTTATATATCAGGGTGGTTTCCTCCAAGTAGGCAAGGGAGGCAGGGCAGTGTCTCCTCAAAATGTTGGATGAGAAAAAAAAATCGTAGTACAAAAATAAAACAATGCTAATATTACAAAATATAACATCAAAAAGTGTATAAATCACTCGTTTTTCTAAAGAAACACTGTCCAACAGCGACACCAGCAGGTAAAGTAACCGCGGGAGTCTCTCTTGCCTCCCCTGAGCCCATTGAGTTTTAACAGACCCCCTAAAGCGTGCGTTGAGTTTGGTGGGGGGTAATTGAGAATGAATGGGGGAAAATCATGTGAGAGGAGGAAAAGCCTCCATCGCGATATGATTGGATCTGACTGGTTATGTTCAGCTGTGATTGGTTTATATGATAAATCCCGCCTCTTGTGTTCGTGCGCTTTACGTGTACAATATAATGGCGTTAATGGGAAGACTCATTTAAAAAAGTAAGTAAACAGCTTACACACTTAGATATATAATCACTTTGTTACATCAAAATAAGACTTAAAATGGCCTGAAAACATGATCAGTGGGAGTTTTTAGTGAGTAATCAGCTTGGTGAAATTTAAAGTAAATCTCTGTGTCTGTGACCAATATTTACTGAGCTTTGATGACTGATGATCCGAATAATTCAAAAATAGTTAAAAGTTAACTATTAAAAA
>NW_015554117.1:1111981-1112644 GCF_001515605.1 Sinocyclocheilus anshuiensis | reverse complement strand
CTAAAAGAACGCCAATATTACAAAATATAACATTAAAAAGTGTATAAATCACTGGTTTTTCTAAAGAAACATTGTCCAACAGCGACACCAGCAAATAAAGTAACAGCGGGAGTCTGCGTCTCTCTTGCCTCCCCTGAGCCCATTGAGTTTTAACAGACCCCCTAAAGCGTGCGTTGAGTTTGGTGGGGGGTAATTGAGAATGAATGGGGGAAAGTCACGTGAGAGGAGACAATGCCTCCATCGTGATATGATTGGATCTGACTGGTTATGCTCGGCTGTGATTGGTTCGTGCAATAAATCCCGCCTCTTGTGTTCATGCGTGTTCCGCATTCGCGAATCAGTCTGAATGACCAATATGGCATTAATGGGAAGACTCATTTAAAAAAAGTAAGTAAACAACTCACACACTTAGATATATAATCACTTTGTTACATCAAAATAAGACTTAAAATGGCCTGAAAACATGATCAGTGGGAGTTTTTAGTGAGTAATCAGCTTGGTGAAATTTAAAGTAAATCTCTGTGTCTGTGACCAATATTTACTGAGCTTTGATGACTGATGATCTGAACATTTTTTAAATAGTTAAAAGTTAACTATTAAAAAAAATAGCTGAACGTAAGTTCACAAATAAAATATATTGTTTAAATTGTTACTGCCTTCAGT
>NW_015554117.1:1091231-1111887 GCF_001515605.1 Sinocyclocheilus anshuiensis | reverse complement strand
AAGTGTTATAACAAGTCTCAGTTAGCTTAACGCAGTACACGTAGCAAGGGTTTTTTAAATAATATAATAAATAAAAACAAAACAGATAGAATAGAAAAAGAATAGAGCAAGCTAGTGTTAGAGGTCTATTTAACTATTATTTAATAGTTAATATTTAATAGTTAATAATATTATTTTCTTGATTTATTTAACCAAGAACATGTGACTGGGACAGGAATTTACATTAGATTTTTTTTTTATATAAATATATATATTTTTTAATTTATATATATATATATATATATATATATATATAAATGCAGCTTCTTTGATACTTTGTTTCTAATGCATTGACATTCACATTAAGTTTGACTCAAGTATCCAAATACTTATTTGGGGTCACAATATATATATAATGGCAGAGAAGATAAACAAACCCGAATTGCTGGGGGAGATCATATTTAGTTGTGTCTCGCGGCTCAGAAGTATTCATATTTTCAGAGCACACTCAGACTAAACCTGAATTACATTCATTAAAGATATCCTGAATTACATTCAACCCTATGTGTGTGTGTATGTGTATATATATGAGTGTGCACTAAAGCTGATTATAGATTCCTTTGCATTCCCCGTCTTCCCTCAATGCTACTTTCTCCTTTTTAATAAAGGCCAGAGAGATAGTGCTATGCAAAGAGAAAGACACATGTCTATGCATGCCAAAAGCAATCTTCTCCAAGCTCCCAGCGAGACCCGCTGTCTCTCTGCTGACCCAAAGTGCATCTCTCTGCCTGGGCCTGACAACCAACCCACAGCAACACACTCTTCAGATCCAGAACTAACTCATTCTGCACATCAGAGACACTCAAAGACCGGGCTTATAATGTGAGAGATCTAGTTTTATCATGCTGCGGCACTTGCTTGCAGATCAGACGGGGTGTAAAACTTATATTTATATTGCATTTAATTGGTGGAGCAAGCAGATTAATTCCCAAAAAAATTTAGTCGTATTTCTGCATGAATAATCGAGAAGCCAAACATCAGGATATGCAAATAATGTCATCACTGATTGGTGCAACAGCTTGGAGCATATTCAAACTGTGTGAATTGCACTTAGCAACAAAAAAATGTGATAACAACGGCAAAATGTGGAAAGCTTGACAGTGAAAACAGACCAAATGGACTGCTGCATCCAATTAAGAACTGTTATTGACTTTACACATGAATAATAAGTATATAAGAAGTTTGCATGTGAAGTAGATGAGAAGTCAACATACTGGAAACATTCATAAATATCATGAATGCATTGACTTCAATGTTCAGGAAAATTAAAATATAGCATACATTATAAAAAAATAGCCACATATCTTAAAACCAATTAAAATCAAGTACAATTTCACCTCATTTTCTAAAAGTGGCCCCCAAGTAATTAAGAGTATCCCTGCAGTACATTATCAGCTGGACTAAACAAAGACTGGATTTAAACCATGTAAGGTCTAGATGTTAGGTTGGGAAATGGAAGAACATCAGCAAATATAATCATCAAATATAATTTTTTTCTGCTTCCACTACTAATGTCTCAACTCAACAGTGCTCAAGTGACATAAGATGAACAGGGAATTCTGGAAACAGGTTTCTAAAAATAGTTTCTCTATGTAAATATGGAAGGGTCGTGTGGAATCTGATTGGTTCCATCATCTCAACACATCCATCAACACGTCCGTCCAATGAAACAACTGTGACTGTATCCTGCAGCTTGGAGATGTGGAAAAATAACTACACACACTCTCACGACGTCTAAATGCGAAACTGTTATGTCTGTCTGACACTTTTCAGAGAGAGACCATCTTCTGAGACCATCTTCATCACCGCCTCCAAGATTCGGTTAATTGTGCCTCATAATAAAGCAATTAGGATGCAAAAGAAAATCAAACGACCTCTGTTTTACTGTCACCCGTCTTAACGCAAACTAATTATCTCCAAACACTCAACAAAAGCTTCCGGCACTAGATGCACTGCAGACAGTTCATTATGACATGAAGACAGACAGACAGAAATATAAAACAATTAATACACAGGGTCAAATTTATCAATGTGACACAACAAATTACAGAAACCGACTGAACTGTAAGAGCCCCTCTGTTTAAAAACAGCACAGATGACAGATGGTGGAGCGTTTCTGCAGTGTGATTCTTCTCGCTCAGAGTTCAGAGTTTCGAAGGCCTGCAGTTCTAGATTTGGTGAGCGTGAACGAAACCCACGCACAGACAGGAAAAGTGTTCCATCATTACGGGTGGAGCCGCACAAGATCCAGGCTAACATCTTGAAACAAAATCTATGATCAAAACTGAGGTAAGCAGAGCTATTTACCTTTCCATAGTCGTCAAACTCAGTGAAGAGCTCCAAGTCGTCGTCTAAACTGTCTCCGGAAGTCTCCACAATCAGACCCACTCCATCGTCAAGAATCTCCTCTGTGAAACCACAATTCCTTTTTTTAATTTTCAGATAACTGCATTAAACCTTGCAATGTTTCTGGATGTTATATTAAAATGTTTTAGAGATTATCTGTGCATTTGTTTTAATATTTTGTCTATCATAATGCATTCAGCTATCAATAAGAGTGTAAAGTTAAACACATTTAAAACATTTTCCTAAAAACTCCCTTAGAAAGACAGAGCATGAACCCCTTGTTTATATTGTATAAAGGTGTTGCATTTTAAAGGGGTCCTATTATGCTTTTTCACTTTTTCAACTTTAGTTAGTCTGTAATGTTGCTGTTTGCATAAAAAAGATTGCAAAGTTATAAAGCTCAAAGTCCACTTCAAATGGAGATATTTTATTTAACAGAAATCACTTTTCAAAAACTATAACGAACGACTCGTTTGGACTACAACGCATATTTTCCGGGATTTGTGATATCACAAATATCGACGAATGGGACGAGACCTGGTCTAGACGTTCATGCCAGACTGGGGAGAGGTGTTGTAATAATGTCAAATATGTGAAAAATAATGTGTTTTCTAGTATGAGAGCCTGTTCTAGTACACCCCAAAACAAAATCAAGACTTTGTAAAAGAGCATAATAGGACCCCTTTAACATGCACTAGTTAGCACAGTTAGCATTATAGCATCGTAAGTCACAAAAACAGTCAAATAAATGGGTCAGCGGATCTCTGGCCTCCCCTCACCCTGACTCTGAGAGAAGATGTCCGTGTAGACGTTGTCCACAGCGTCCGAGCGTCTCGGTGGCAAGAAGTAGAGCTGCCGGCGGTCAACAGGGGGCAGTGTGTTAACGGTGAGCGAGAGAGAGACCTGAGCAAACGCCACCTTCATGTCAGCGAAGGCCAGAGTACGGGCATCCTTCCTGTTCAGCTGCAGAATCTCATCTCCTGCGTTCAGACCTGCAATCATTTAAATATGGTAATATTTCATGAATAATTAAGTAGTGAAATACTGCAATCATAGACTTCTTGAGACATGCAAAATGGATGAAATGGTTCAATACATAGAGCTTGCAAGCAATTAATAAAAACAAAGAGCAAAGGAAGAATTTCTGAAGTTTAACAAAGGACATAAAAAACTGTGAAGATCATGAGTTAAATATACCATGACATAAAAAATGGACCCCTTTTTAATTACTTAAAACATGATTTTGGTCTTATTTTGCGTGATTCATTAATGCAAAAATAAATAAATAAATAAATACATTTTGTTTCTCCTCCTTGATCCATAATGAATACAATTAAAAACAAAAACTGCAAAAATAATAATAATAAATACAAAAATAAAACTACTGAAATAAAATAAAAGCTAATATAATATAAAATAAAAATTAGATTAAAAACTTGCTAATACTAAACGTAGAAATGTTGCATTGGCAATCAACTGAAATAAAATAAGCTAGAATAAGTGACTAAATTGAATAAACTGAATTACTAAAACTCCATTTTGATATGGAAACCCCACTTTTAACAATCCAATGAGACTGCAACATATAAAATGAAGTCCTGCCCTACTTTTTATTTTACTTAAATATTCTACTTCAATTTGAAATATGTCATATAAGTAATACAATGCCCTGTCTTCACTGATGTGAAGGCCAGCAGCAAAATAAATAGATGCAATAAAAAAAAGAGATTGTCTCTAGCTTTTCCATTCAGCCCTTCAAGCTTGCGGGTTTGACCCAGTTCTCTGGGCGATGTGAAATGTCAGCAATAAGCCAGTCGGACCTGATCCTGCCACACTGATCACGCAGACATCACTCAGAGAGACAAGAGTCTTATACGGCATGATGACAGTATCTGGATGTCAAGATAAGCTTGTTTTGATGGTCATTTAAAGGGGCCATATTCTATATTCTGCCCTGAAATCCACTTATAATATTAGCTAATGTCTAGTGAAAAGAGTAAGAGAAATGTTGAATATAAATGTACTTAAAATTCATTCAATACTGTAAAACAGTTCAGTGCAAAGTGTTGTTGTTTATTTAGAACGCTTTAATCTCCAATGTTAGAATTAAATGGGCCAATTCTGCTACTGTACCTTTAAGGTTTCTGTGTGCAAAATGCCTGTAAATGCTCAACAAAATCTTCAAAACGAGCAAGGAAAATCCTGTTTTGCATGATACGTCCGACTTTAATCGTCTCTCTGATTCCTTCTATCGTTTGTCATTATTCAGAGTTTAGAGGGGTTGAGAATAAATCTGCAATCTTTGGCTCTCAGAAACCCCATAGAGCTGACAACATGTTACATAACACCTGGAGCACAGCACAGATATCACAGCAATTACTTTACAGATGCTGAACAGACAGAGAGAGAGAGAGAAAGAAAAGAACAAACCAAGAGACAGGGGTGAAAAGAGAAAGAGAATGCAATTAGGAGGTGAAACGAGCTAATGAACCTTTAGCGAATGCTAATCCTCCAGCTCTCACGTCAGTGATATAGAGCTGCTGTACGCTGTCCTCTTCCACCACAGAGATAGAAAACCCTGTGAGAGACAGAGAGATGAAGTGATAGACATCCTAATCAAGTATAAACATGAAGCAAACCTCGAAAGGGTTTGAACCTACAACCTTTCAAGTACAAGGTCAGATTATTAAAGGGATAGTTCACCCAAACATTTTAATTCTGTCATCATTTATTCTCCATCATGTCTTTTTAAACCCATCTGAATTTTTTGTTCTTCCATGGACCATAAATTATGGTAGAATTATTCATTTTTCACGGCACTGTCCCTTTAAATACCACCACCATTATATAGACATGTATTTGTATAAATTAGCATATTCTCTTCAGAATTTCCCATATGCAGTAATAAACAGAATTGAATACAAAAATGCAAGAAAAAAATAAATAAATAAAAATGCAAAAATAAAAGTAATAAATACAATCTTCTACAACTCAAAGTATTAAAGTATTAAAAATTGTTTTCGGTAATTGAATTAAACCTGAAATAAAAAATAAATATTAAACGAAAAACGTAAATGTAAAAAAAATATATCTTTTTTTTATTTTGCCTTTTACAACTAATTGAAATACGGGAGTTGAAGTACTAAACTCACTAAATAAAATAAAAATAAAATACAGATAAAGAGAAAACTAAAATATAAAAATGACCAAAGCACATAAAATAACTAAAATAACTCAAATGAACATGAAAATTGAAAAATAAAAGCTAATTCAAATCATTAATAAATACCATAAGAGTATATGAATAATACTAAAATAACATTGCTACAACTTATATCGACATTTTGTGATGTGGCTGTAGAATCACCGAAAAGCAACTGTTTTCAGTAGTTAAATTTAATATAATCTGTCAACCAAAGTGTCCAAAAACATGCAGTTTACTGAGATAAAACTAGTTGGATTCGGGTGGTCATGTGATCTCATTATGTCGTCCTGCATAAAATGACCATATAAGATAAAATAGCGTTTATTAAGCTACTACTGTGAGTGGACGTACTCGCATATATGTAAACTTTTTATTGAACGAATCATTTAAAAACTACTGGGAACACTTCCAGGCACCGTTGTAAAATTCCCAGTATAAATGTAAAACAGACATGATTTGATGAACATAACACATTTTTGGCTCTCACCATAGCCGATCATGCAGGACTCATCCCGATCAAACTGGATGACCTTCCTGATCTTACAGCACAGCTCGATTTCCTTATACAGCTGTGAAGAAGAGCACAGGACATTATTCATTAATATTCCACTGAATGCGACTTTGATATTCCACATTCATAGAGCATAAACAACACACACATGGGATGGCATGAAAGGGCGAGAGTGACAGAATACAGATCACATTTCACAGGCGGAGAAATTTATGTTCCTGTTTGATCGACTGTGTCTGACCTGCACACTCAAAACATAATAAATGAAGACATAATAAATCCAGGATGATGGATGTAGAGAAGTGAAGCTTCGAAAGAATGAAGCAATCCCATAGCTTAAAATGGTCAATTTTAGGTCAAAAGGAAACAGGACCAGCAAAACATCTCCTTTCGTGTTCCACAGAAGAAATATTAAAGCGTGAAGGAGAGAGGAAGAGACAGGGTGTTTGGATGAAGTGTGATGTCCCAGCAGGATGAAAGTAATGAGAGAGCATCTAAGCAGCGGGTGTGAGAGCGAGTTTAACTCCAAACCTACCAGATCATAAATATCCTCCTCCGGTTTGGGGATATAAAACTGCACTTGGTTCTCAATGAGGAACTTAAGCCGCACGTAGTGTTTAGTGGGGTCCAGTTGGTGAGCCTGGAGAGATGAAAGCAGACACACATTTAATGGATGAAGAGCAATGCCAAGACATGTTACTGGGCTGTATCTTCTTCTCAGTGGGCCAGATGGACAGGAATCACACGCTAAAAGGCCCAAACGCTCATATCAGAGAGGATGCAGCACATTTTCAAGCGAATAAATTGCTTTATACAGGGTGGACACAAGCTTGAGACTTTAAAAACCCTCTGCGGGACACAGCATCTGAGTTTACAGCACCAGTGACCTTCAAACTGACATTCAGTTCCTTGAAGGCTGAAGCGACTCTCTGAATGTAAAAAATCTGGCATCAGAAGAAAATGCTGAATGTTTCTGGCACTAGAAAGATCTTGGGTTTCCTGGCGTTACCTTGCAGATCGTTTCCAGCATGTCGAGGGCCGACTCTCCGGGTTGGATGATGGCTAACACAGGCTGGTCGTTTGGCAGCAGCACCCATGATGGAGTGAGGTGGTCTCTGGACCAGATGTCATGATCTGCGCTGGGTCTTGGCAGACCTTTCACTGGGGTCTTGGTGTCTTTCTGTAGTGTGATAAATGAAAGCACAGTGAAGCCGCAGCTGGGAACGAGGCCTTTAGAGATGCTATTAATCATGTGAAATGATGACCATCCTCATCTCATCATTTCTAAGAACTCATCGCCTATCTGAGGTGTACTGTATGCTAATAATTTCTAGCATAAAAAAATATGTAATTGGAAAATCATAAAAGCATAATATATTATTTCTGCAGTATTTATTTTGTGCAGAGTATGCACATTTTCTGTATGCATAAAATACATTTACATACATGTGACAAAATGTACAGTATACAACTAGAGCATATTGTTCTGTGTACCGTTTCCAACAATACAATGCGCTTAACTTCATATTCAAATTCCACTGTGATGATTGAACTGGAAGTAATATCAAAAATGATTTTTAAACATTTGAACGGACTGCCAAAAGTTACACTTTTATGCAAAATTTGATTAAAATTAGTGTTTTTATTTCAGTTTTTTTAAACACTGTGACAGTATGTGACGATAATATAGCATACTATCATTGCATACTATTTTTTAAAGTGTGCAGTATATATTACGCTACCATTCAAAAGTTTGGGGTCAGTAAGATTTTAATTTACTATTTTTTTAAATAAATTCATTATTTTATTAATCAAGGATGCATTACATTGATCAAAAGTGGCAGTAAAGATATTTATAATGTTAAAAAGATTTATATTTCAAATAAATGCTGATCTTTTGAACCTTAACTTGCATCAAACATGCATCATGGGTTCCACAAAAATATGAAGCAGCAACTGTTTTCAACATTGATAATAATCAGAGATGTTTCTTGAGCAGCAAATCAGCATATTAGAATGACTTCTGAAGGATCATGTGACACTGAAGACTGGAGTAATGATGCTGAAAATTCAGCTTTGATCACAGAAATAAATTATATGGTGAGCAGAAGAGACTTCTCAGAAACATTAAGAAATCTTACCGACCCAAAACTTTTTCAGCCATTAAACATGGATAAAAATGCACTGTAGTCTCCCATTCCACCATCTTTCTTTCTCTGCTTATGATGGAGTGAGTGAATCAGAACATCAACACTTTTATCTGCACCCCAGGTCAGTGGATTATAGCACAACCACCTCTACTGTTGCTACACCACGAATGCCTCCGCCAACCTCCGCCAACACCAGTGATGAATATACGCCCACATCTCTGCCAACCCTCTCCAGAGATCTGGCCCAGAGCGCATCTCTCTGAACAGGGCAATTTTGATTTGGAGCAGTGGGCTCACATAGTATTTTGTGTGTTTTTGCCACTTTTATAGATGTAGTGTAGTATTGAGAGATGCATGTTTCTTACCGTCGTCTCACAAGAAGAACCCTCAAACATGCCTTCTAGAGGACTTTTAACTTGGTCATCTCCTTCTGCAAAAACCTGTTTAAAAAGATCATCTAACATTCAGCAGTTACCCATCAAAACCAAAACACGAAAACCAACTGTATGTGTTTTCTGTAGCATTCATTTCATCTGCTTGTTGAAAAAAGTGCTGTTGACCATCTCATATTGTCTTTTGTCCTTTGCTTGAGATGCTGGTTTGTCTTGACCAGCAAGATTTGCTGGTCAACCAGCACCACCAGCATGTAGCATGTCTGGACCAGCATGCAAATTAATGTGCATTTTATTTTTTAAGCAGGGCCGGTTGATCTGTGCATATGCATGTTTATGTGTTCTGGAAGAAAACACCAAGCGTGAATTAAGTGTGTGTGTAGTTTACCTGGCTGATGCTGGGATGACCTTTACTCTTTCTCTTGGAGTGGGTGTCCAGACCCCATAGTGAGGAGAAGCGACTCTTGCGTTTGCTGGTGGAGCGCGACATCGCCTGTGTCCTACGCCTCACGCCACTCTCAGTGCGAGCCGCCACCTACAGACACAAAACAGCCGCATGAGGTACAGGGACAACATTCATACTGTGTGTCCCCGCGATCAAACTGACTAGACTGCTCCTAGCAGGAGTCTGAGATATGAACACAGCTGCTTGGTAAAAACCGTTCTCATTGATTCAGTCACACTGATGTTCAGCCGTGAGCTTCATAAGCAAAGGTGTTCAAGTATCTGGGTATGAATGGGTCATTAGCTGGTCTAGCTGGTCATGAGCTAGCCTAAATGGGTCATTAGCTGGTCTAAATGGGCCATTACAGGAGCAAGCTGGTTTTTAACTAGTCTAAATAGGTAATAAGATTTTCTAAAACTGCTCACTAGCTGGTCTAAATGGGCCATTAGCTGGTCTAGCTGGTCATGAGCTAGTCTAAATGGGTCATTAGGTGGTCTAAACTGGTCATGATGTGGTCTGAACTGGTCGTTTGCTAGTCTAAACAGGTCATGAGCTGGTCTAAACTTGTCATTAGCTGATCTACATGGTCATTAGCGGGTCATTAGCTAGTCTACGCTGGTCATTAGCTGGTCTAAACTGGTTGTTAGCTTGTGTAAATGAGTAATTTACTAAACTTAACGGGTCATGAGGTGGTCTAAACTTGTCATTAGCTGATCTAAATGGCTCATTAGTTTGTCTAAACTGGTCATGAGCTGGTCTACACTGGTTGTTAGCCTGTCTAAATGAGTCACTTACTAAACTAAACTGGTCATGAGGTGGTCTGAAATGGTCCTTAGCTGGTCTAAATGCGTCATGAGCTAGTCTAAACTGTCTGTTAGCTGGTGTAAATGGATCATTAGCTTGTCTAAACTGGTCATGAGCTGGTCTAAATGGTCATTAGCGGGTCTAAATGGGTCATTAGCTAGTCTATATTAGTCATTAGCTGGTCTAAACTGGTGGTTAGCTTGTCTAAATTAGTCATTTACTAAACTAAACTGCTCATGAGGTGGTCTGAAATGGTCCTTAGCTGGTCTAAATGCATCATGAGCTAGTCTAAACTGTCTGTTAGCTGGTGTAAATGGATCATTAGCTTGTCTAAACTGGTCATGAGCTGGTCTAAACTTGTCATTAGCTGATCTAAATGGTCATTAGCGGGTCTAAATGGGTCATTAGCTAGTCTATATTAGTCATTAGCTGGTCTAAACTGGTGGTTAGCTTGTCTAAATGAGTCATTTACTAAACTAAACTTCTCATGAGGTGGTCTGAAATGGTCCTTAGTTGGTCTAAATGCATCATGAGCTAGTCTAAACTGTCTGTTAGCTGGTCTAAATGGGTCATTATGTGTTCTAAACTGGTCATGAGATGGTCGAAACTGCTTGTTAGCTGGTCTAAATGCATCTTTAGCTAGTCTAAACTATTCATTAGCAGAGTAAGCTAGATGAAAGCTAGTCTAAACTGGTCATTAGCTGGGATAAACTGGTCACAAGTTGGTCTAAACTGGTAGCTGGTTTGTTGTTGGTTTTTGCATGCTTGCACCAGCTAATGATTAGCTAGAAACTAGCTGCCATGTTCCAAAATTCAGCTGCTTTTCCTGATTTTTAGTTGAAAAGCCAATGTCCTGATCAGAACTGCTTGAGATTTTTTCCCTCAGCAAACACAAAGCTCACAAACACAGATTGTTATTAATGGTGACTGTGTAATCAAGGCATTTCTGGAGTTCTCCTGTATTTAAATCCCTAATAAACTAAGAAAGCAGAAGCATGTGCGTTTGCTGAATAAAAACAGCCCTGAAAAGACAAATACCCATCACACCATTTTCAGGATAAAGTTTCTCCATAAACTGCATTCAGTCTTTTCACAATTGTTCTTGCTCTTACGTTCTCAAAAGAAATGTCAGAGGATGGATTTCATCCATCACAGCTCTTTCATTCTTTTTTCAGCAAAAACAGTTGGTAGATGTGACTTTCCCTACCAAAATCGAATAAACACTTATTCATTCATAAATGAGCAGCAGACACACAAAAATAACTTGCTTCCTGTGGTCACTCGGGTCCGGATGAATTTTAAAGGTTAGCGAAGTGTTTGGCGAGTTCTTTTGAGTGTCATTCAAAAATTATACACGCTCGTTGTGTTGAACGCACTGTGGCATTTCTGAGTCTCCTAATGGAGAAAAGCACTCCGGCTGCATCAAAAACACTCTCCACTGCTCTGAACCAAGCCATTATTCGTGAAGAACAGCACACGGGCCAACAGCACTTCATTTGGACCCAACACTTATCCTCTCTCTCCATCCTCTCAGAATGTGAATACTGAAGAGCATCCCCACACCCTCCACCCAAAGAAATTCATCCAAGCTGCATAGACAAAAATAAAATCTCCCTGTATCCCAGTGTCCTCCAGCTCCTACACAGAACGCCAGAGCTGGAGGCGAATCTGAGGATGGATGGTATTGATCAGCCGGAGCCGTGGCCCACATCCAAGGCAAAATACACCGACCAACCCTTCAACTACTGTTTCCTTTTATGCCAAAATCCATTACCCACGTACACCAGCACTGACGGGTGGGAAGGAAGCAGGTTAATACATGCATTCTGGGTAAAAATAGAGCGATACTGATGCTCTTGATGTAGGTTTCTAAGCAATGCTTCTGTTTGAAATATGTTAGATACCAAACATTTGAAAACTTATAAGTCGAAGTAAGTTCCCTTAATGACACCAGGGAGTTGTTTTCTATGTCTACTTGAAAGGAGAAAGACTGAAATCTCTAAAACTGTCTGTCAATATTATATTTCACAAAAAAAAATCTACAGTAACAATTTTGATTCTTTTCCTGAAATTACACAAAAATGTGCTTTTTCCTCTATATATATATTAAAAATTATTTTATTTATATATATTACATTATATATACACATACATACATACACACACACACACACGAAAAAAAAAATTATATCTACCTATTTACCTATATAGAAATATCTATATCTATACATAGGAACAAATTGATTGAATAAATGATGGAAAACTGAGGGATAATTACCAGTGCATGGAAGGAAGAGACTGAAAAAATGCCCAGTCGGCCCATGGCCAGTTTGGTGGGACGAGAGGCGAAGGCCAGCAGGCGTTTGGGGTTGGGAAGCTCGCCGCCCTGCAGGCTGGACAGGTAACAGCGGAAACGGAATAGATCCATGTGGAACTGCTCTAAATTCTGCTCCCACAGGAAAATCTGTGAGGAAAAGAGAGAAAGTTATCGTTAGAACATGGTTTATAGCAGGCCAGCGGCATGTAAGAGTTGTCAAAATGATTATTCTCTCGAAAAACAAGGTCATTACATTACATTTAGCCTTAAAGGACCATCTCTAGATATCTAGAAGCTTCCGTGCCTTGTGTTTGGTCTGGTTTGATCTAATAAAATGGTGTTTGGAGGGCAGTGGAGTGGGTTTATACACCAGTGGATTTATACTCCTCCCAGCCACTTTTTTTTTTGGAAGACGCGGCGGAGGGGGCAGCGGTCCAGACAACACACGAAGTAGCAAACAACAGCGCCACATATTCCACTGGCAGAGAGGTCTGTGACTCCCTAGGAACTCGGCCCTGCTGCCATTCACCAGGGCACAATGTGTGACCCGACGCTGCCAAAATTAAATACCCACAGGCACCCGCTAACCCTCCTTCTGATGGGCCGCGGGCCATTCGGAGCTCTGTGTCTTGCGTAAACATCCATTGAGTGGAACGTGAACTTTTGCAGCAAGTGTATGGAGTGAATCAATGTTCTGTCAACATTATGACAGCATCATGATGAAAATCAGCAGTAATACAGCGGATTCGGAGGATGTTTGTGCCGTAACGCTTTATGATATTGATACAATAATTATGGAAAACAAAACAGCACTGACAGACTCTTCAACACTTTTTGTCCTAACCAGAGGCAAGCAACAATAATTTTGAACATTAATGGGACAGTTCACCCAAAAATGTAACTTCTGTTATAATTTACTCACCCTCAAGTTGTTCCAAACCTGTATGAGTTTCTTTCTTCTGTTTAAGACATAATAAGATATTTTGAAGAATGTTGGTAACCAAATAGTTTCCGGTAGCCATTCACTTCCATAGTAATTTTTCATACTGTGGAGGTCAGTGGCTACCACCAACTGATGGGTTACCAACATTTTGGGGTGAACTATCCCTTTAAAACATTTCTTCTGTCAATAGCTTCTGTTCTCATCATGTTGTGCTAGTTAGTCCTGCCCACAAATCTCATTGGTCCAAAACCCTACTCCATATTATTGTATATTACATAAGATATTCAGAATATACAAAATATATTTCAAAGATTTACTTTTCAAATGTCTATTTCAAATAAATGCCATTCTTTTGAACTTTCTATTCATTAAAAAAAAACGTTTCCACAAACATATGAAGCAGCACAACTGTTTTGAACATGGATCATAAGAAATGTTAAAGAATGATGTTAAAGTTGAAGACTGTAATAATGGCTGCTGAAAATTCAGGAATAAATTATATTTTAAAATATATTTAAATAGAAAACACGTATTTTAAATGGTAATTATATTTCACAATATTACTGTTTTTACTGCATTTTTTGATTATAAAATAAAAAATTATTATAATAAATGAAGCCTTGGTGAGCAGAAGAGACTTTCTTCAAAAAATTAAAAAATCTTACTGACCCTGAACTTTTGAATGGTAGAGTACACTGCAAACTTTTTCATGTACTAAAGCTCTATTCACAGTCAACTATGATATTTGTTGATACTTTTTTTTTTTTAATTTTAAACATTTTTAAAAAATATTTTTAAAATGTTTTATATTACGTTTATATTTTATTTGATAATTTTATCATTATTTTATAACTTTTTTAATTGAGGATAAATTACTGAGCGCACCT
The DNA here is from genome assembly GCF_001515605.1 of Sinocyclocheilus anshuiensis. NCBI lineage: Eukaryota > Metazoa > Chordata > Actinopteri > Cypriniformes > Cyprinidae > Sinocyclocheilus > Sinocyclocheilus anshuiensis. The sequence goes on along the minus strand of NW_015554117.1, from coordinate 1,097,848 downwards.
CAACATCAAATATGTTCTGAGAGATTCTATAGGATTGTGGGTAATTCGGACCCAAACATGGTAAATCAATCAATAACCTGCTCCAGAATGGTCTTCCTCTTCTTGGCGTCGGTGACAGCGGAGAGCTGCATGTCTCCCATTTTCTTCATCTTCTCATCCATGTCGATCTTCTGCTCCAGCTTTCGGATCTCGGCCCGCAGCAGACGCACCGTGTCTTCGCGGTGGTGTTGCCGAGCGACGGCCGCGGCGCAGGCCGAGTGGATGGCCGTGATCCAGTTCTCAAGCTCAGTCTGGCTGCAGGTCTACAGAAAGAGGTCAAAGGTTAAATAGCATATTAACACACTACTCTATTTTTTTTCTGGCAGTATGTAGTATGTATACTGTGCATGGTGAGAAAATTCTCTATATGCATGAAATATGTGGTATTTCAGCTGGTATACCATGGCATCCCACAATGCAATGCACTCAATTTGACTTTCCAGATTGACAAATAACTAGGGCAACCATAAGTCTTATTTTTCCCAGATATGTCTTGGCTAGGATTTCTAAACTGCCTAAAATGTGTTTCCTATTGTTTTCATACTTGCTGATGGTAATGACTGAAAACTAGCTTGACCAATAGCGTGCAGGCATTGTACATAATTGACCAATCGTGGTGTTTGAGAAGGCGGGATCTACAGAGATCGGTCAAAGCAATGCAAATGCGCGTGCATATAATGCATAAGGACAGTAGAGAGCACGTCAATAGCAAAACAAAGCCAAAACCCGGACATTTTAGGCAACTTATAAATCCCAGCCAGTGACAGTTATCTGTGAGTTTTGATCAGTTCTGCTTAAAGTTAGCAAATTAGGATAAAACATTTTTATTGTTAATAAATAAATGCGCCACATAATTTGTTGGGGCTTGACAACAAATTAGCACACTACTGTTAATTGTGACATATTGCATACTGTAAAAAATGGCATTTACATTTATGCATTTAGCAGACGCTTTTATCCAAAGCAAAACAAAAGCAATTTGTCAAAGATCCAACAATTATCATAATATACAATGGCAGGTTTATTAGACAACTAGACTAGGAAAACATAGTATGCAGTAAACAGTTTATATGGTGCAGTATGCACTAAGTGTGCTACTATTCTGAACATATCAGTGAGTCAGACGTTTATATATGAAACTCAGTCTGTTACATTATCTGTTCAGTATCAGTATATGAAGAGGGTTTTGCACTGGATGTTCAGCTACCTGAAAAAGGAAGGAGTCTCCGAGCGAGTTACTCAGGCAGAAGACGAAATCTTTTTTGGGGTGTTCTGGGACGGCCTGGACGATGCTGTTCTCGGCCCACACGGCATGTTTAGGGACACTGTTGTGATCAATGCCTGACCGGCCATCCGTCTCGTAGAAAAACAGAGTGCATCCTGGCAGAACAAATTAGGACATTCACTCAAGAATCAGAAATTCAAAGTTGTTCACGTGAGTTCAATTAACACTACAGATCGTCTCTCAGCCGCTGTTTCCAAGGGAACGAGAGCAGGATATCCAATAGATTGGAGTTATGCGGCTTTATTGATTGAACTCTGCTCTCCAGTGGCCAAAATAAGAAATGCAGCGCTGCTTTCTTAAACAGAATCCAATATAATGCGCACACACTTATTGGATTGTTTTTTCAGCTTTGATTTTGCTGTTTTCACACTGTTGGCAAAGATACAGAGCTTTCCAACATGTCTTACACTGTCTGTATCCAGTTATGAGGAACTTATATACAGTACATACACTATCGTTTGGGGCAAGTAAGATTATTTTTGAAAGAAATTAATAATTTTATTCAGCAAGAACACATTAAATTGTCAGTAAAGATTTTTTTTTGTTTTTAAGAAATGGGTATGGTAAAATAAATATGGGAAATGTGTTTAGTCACTTAGAAGCTGAAAACATCAAATTTGCCAGAATATTTAACAAACAAGCGTGTCAGAGTTAACATGGTGAATGATGGGCGTTCAATTCTCAAGAGCTTTTTCTGGACTTACCCATATAACAGCACACAACAAACATAATCCTCCTCTTCTCTTACAAACCTTTTCACAGGAAGTTGTAAAACCTGTTTATGGTGTCAGGTAACCGCTCGCATCTCTTTCAGAAACACCACACACACACACACACACACACACCTTTGAGGGACACCCAGTAGCTCTTCCACTTGCGGCGAGGCGCGAGCTCCACCTTCTTGTTCTTTTTATGCACCAGGAAGTTTTTGACGGCGAGGCGTCCGGCTTTGCGCACAGTTCCCTGCACGGCGGCCACATTCAGCAGAGGGTCGGTGTGGTAAGCGGAGCTCAGCGTCACGCTGCTCTGCTCGTCGCTGAACGCTGAGCTTCTCTCCTTGGGAACCTCCGCCGGACTCACGCTCTGCTCCAGCTCCTGACGGAAGTTCTCATAGACGCCCTGGTCAGACACACACAGGTCCAGGACGATTATTATCACCAAACAGACACACACAGGTCCAGGACAATTATTATCACCAAACAGATGCTAAACTATGTCACAAACTTACAAATAACATACAAATCGTATTCAATTTGGTCATAGTTTGTTCTTAATGACAACATAAAAAAGTACCTTATTTAATTATTAATTAAAGTCTCTGGTCTCTTATTGCACATAATTTACCTAATATTTTATTAAAGAGGTCATATGATGCGATTTCAAGTTTTCCTTTCTCTTTGCAGTGTTATAGGCTCTTGGTGTATATATAAACATTTTTATTTGCATATATTTTATTTTAATGAACATTACTCATTTGATGGAACGTTTACCTGTTGATGTTGTCACATTCATGCACTGATGTTGCATCTATCTGATGTTAATGTGTTTCTACTGATGTCTGGATGGAACATATTATGAAACAGGAACCGGGGAAACAGCAGTAATAAATAAATCACACTGCCCACCTGTGTGCCATCTGAGGGTCCCGCTCCAGCCCCGCTGCTGCTCCCACTGTCGCTCCCAGCGAAGGCACCCCCTGCTGACGTGGAGTAAGCGGAGAAAGACGCAGACATGGTCTTATAGCGTCGAGCGTGGTGCTGAGACGCCTCACTGTCCCCCGTCAGCCCATCGATACCGCTGTCCTCATAATCACTGCCATCTCCCGCCGTGACATCCTTAATACCAAATAAATATATGAATAAATGTGTATTTATATTGGCTAATTTACCATGATTATTTGTGATGATGGGATAATGATTTAATTTACACAATTTTATAGGTATACATTTAAATTTAACTTAAGAGTAAATTAGAGTAATTTCTAGCCAAAGAAACAGTTTTGAACTGAACAACTGAGCATAAAAAGACAAAATGGTTTTATATTAACTATAGAAATTTTAGAAAAAAAAAGAAAAATATTAAAAATGAATTAATATGAAAATATTTGAATTACATTTTTTTTTAACTTAATTTTTTTTTTTTCAGGCCTGGTAATCCCACTTTTCAAATTTCCTTAAGTTTCCAGGTTTTTCAGGGCCGTGGAAACACTGTATATATATATAAAAGTATTAAATGACAGCAAGTAAATGTACATAAAATGATCAAATATAGGCCCAGACGCAATATGTGAAGTAATTTTGGAGTAAAATCAGTGAAAGAGCCAGAACCAAAAATGAACATGTAATGAGTTCTGTGAATACCAGATTGTATAAAAAGACATGACATGTATCTAAATTTACTCAAAAAAAACAATTTTTTCTAGTTAATTAGCCTAGGACATTGGTTTTAACATGACTTACGGTACTTTACCTAAAACTAAGCAACAAAACCAATCATAGTTCCTGGATGTTCTTTCTCAGCAACTAAACGTGAGCCTTGTGATTTCGACAGACTCAAAAGATAAAGACTCAGTTTTCCACTCTAATAAACGTGGCTCTTCTCCAACACATCTTCAGTCCTCCTACCTGTTGGCCGGCGCGCGTGGTGTCTTCAGAAGCAGATGACGAGCTGCAGGTTATGAAGCGAACATTTTACAGAAGTTGACACAGGTCTGCCTGAGAGACCACAGCGCTGTCTGAACTCTGTGTGTCGAGTTATAGCGCAGTAAAGTTGACTGTACAATACCACTCTGTACTGCTGCTGGGGAATGATGGGATATTACCCACCAAACCCGGCATCTAGCGGGAGTCACATGACTGGACTGTGCGGCCCGGCATGCCATTCATCTTCACCGATGGAGCCTCACAGGGAGGCAGTGTCACACGGTGATTTCATCTTTTTCTTTCTAGCTGTAGCAAATACCTACATACAACTGAAACACTTTCTTGCACACACATATTTAAGCAAGAAATATAGTGAAAAATAAACCAGCATATCTAGAGCTCAACTCTCTCTACCTTTCCTCCTCGTTCACTCTCTCTCAATCACGTTCCTGTCAGTCACAGCTCATTAGCATGACAAAAGAAGCGAGCTGTTCTCACAGAAGTCTGACTCCAGGATCTGGATCATCTGAGAGAGAGCAGGAAAAAACAGCCACCACCACATGGACAGTGTGACAGAGCCACAATGCACTAGGGCTGTCAACACACGTCATAGAGAATGAGAGTTACTGTGGTGGTACTATGGTATAGTGATGTCAATGCTATGGTATTTTAATGTAGCATGGTATTAACAAAGTACTTAAAAATGTCCTTAAAATATACTACCTTGGTGCATGTCCAACTTACCATGGTAGTATAATGGTATAAAAAAAACTATTAAAAAAATTAATAAATACAATTATACAATATCTTTATATTATATCTATAAAAAATATATATGCCATATAAATGCCATATAAATAACGTTTTTAACGTTTTGTTATATATTTTATCTATTAAAAATAATATATAAATGTCATTATATTTTTATAATTATTTGATTTTTATATATATTTTATCAATAAAAAAATATAAAATATAAATGCTATTATATTATTTATAAAGTTTTGGCAAAATATTTACTACTTTTATAATTTTATCTCTAAAATCTGAATTAATAAATACACACACACACACACATATATATACATATACAAAAATATAAATAACATTACATTTTTATAAATATTTGGTATTTTTTATATCATCTATAAAAAATAGTAAATATAAATACTATTATTTTTTTTTTGTTGGCATTTTTATATTCTACCTATAAAAATATAAAATATAATTAACATTATATTGTTGTTAGTTTACACCAACAGTTGACTGGGATGAGCTTCTAGTGAAGTTATAATGCTGTCCAATGGGAAACTGGAGTCTGTGTGAACTTGCACACAAATGAGTCATTCATATGTTCAGTCTCTCTACATGAGGAGATTCAGAGGATTCTGGGGGATTAACCGCAGTCAACATTCACCGCAAGACTGAAATTCCCTGGTGTACACCTACACTAACACAACATTACACTCACATTATTACTGCACACCTACAGGCGTTCACACTGACACTCAAAGACTCCAATCATTCAAACAAAGCCATTCACTTTCAATGAGAGCGGCTGATCTGAAACAACACGAGTCGCTTCAAAGCTGTACAGTTCACTACCAAATTGATCATTTACAGAATGATTACATTTAGCACTCTTGTTACATTTCCGACGCGTGCTTGTGGTGTTCGGCCAATCACAATGCACTGGGTCAGCTGGCCAACCAGAGCAGACTGCGCTTGTCAAAGGAGCTTTGTTGAAAACGACATGTTTGAGAGAGGCGGGGCATAGAGGACCTACAATAATGTACAGTATTTGAAAAATAATGTGTTTTTTGAACATTAAAGCATGTCAACATATTCTGTTACACCAAATACACAAAATAATGATCTTTAAATTAGCATCATATGACCCCTTTAAATAATATTAATAAATAATAAAAAAATTATATCAAAATAGTAATAGTGTTTTGTGCCTCTGGTGTTTTATTTATTTGGATATGTTATTTATTTGAATCCCTCTTTGTTTGTATCTCTAACATACCTTTGTAAGCGACCTCTGTATATTACTTTCAGCCCTTGGTATGTATATTGTGCTGTGATGTTGATGTTTATTTGGTTCTGTTCCTTAAACCTGTCTCTGTAAAGTGACCTTGGGTGTTGGAAAGGCACTATATAAATAAAAATTATTATTATAATTATTATCATTTATTTCTAGATAGATAGATAGATAGATAGATAGATGTTTAAGAGGCACCGAACAGGCCAGACTTTTTCTATTAGCATTTTCTGCACTATTTTTTGGGGAATGGATATAACAAAATAAACAAAAAAAAGTTATAAATAAATAATTAAATACATACATACATACATAAATAATGCCAAGATGTGTCAGAGGCCAGACAGATTTTTAAAATCATTTTCTGCACAATTTTTTGGGGAATGGATATGGTCAAAATAAATATGGGAAATTTTAAATAAATAATGCAGTGATTCAAATTTTTTTATCAGCATATATTTTATTTAAATGAACATTAATTATCTGATGGAACGCTGGCTATAGTGAACATCATGTCACAATATTTCATTAAAATGTAAAAGCATTTGGTGCCTCTGAAAAATCTTGGTGTTTTTAATTTATTAAAAAATAATTAAAAAACATGAAA
>NW_015554117.1:1085736-1091038 GCF_001515605.1 Sinocyclocheilus anshuiensis | reverse complement strand
CTGTCCCCCGTCAGCCCATCGATACCGCTGTCCTCATAATCACTGCCATCTCCCGCCGTGACATCCTTAATACCAAATAAATATATGAATAAATGTGTATTTATATTGGCTAATTTACCATGATTATTTGTGATGATGGGATAATGATTTAATTTACACAATTTTATAGGTATACATTTAAATTTAACTTAAGAGTAAATTAGAGTAATTTCTAGCCAAAGAAACAGTTTTGAACTGAACAACTGAGCATAAAAAGACAAAATGGTTTTATATTAACTATAGAAATTTTAGAAAAAAAAAGAAAAATATTAAAAATGAATTAATATGAAAATATTTGAATTACATTTTTTTTTAACTTAATTTTTTTTTTTTCAGGCCTGGTAATCCCACTTTTCAAATTTCCTTAAGTTTCCAGGTTTTTCAGGGCCGTGGAAACACTGTATATATATATAAAAGTATTAAATGACAGCAAGTAAATGTACATAAAATGATCAAATATAGGCCCAGACGCAATATGTGAAGTAATTTTGGAGTAAAATCAGTGAAAGAGCCAGAACCAAAAATGAACATGTAATGAGTTCTGTGAATACCAGATTGTATAAAAAGACATGACATGTATCTAAATTTACTCAAAAAAAACAATTTTTTCTAGTTAATTAGCCTAGGACATTGGTTTTAACATGACTTACGGTACTTTACCTAAAACTAAGCAACAAAACCAATCATAGTTCCTGGATGTTCTTTCTCAGCAACTAAACGTGAGCCTTGTGATTTCGACAGACTCAAAAGATAAAGACTCAGTTTTCCACTCTAATAAACGTGGCTCTTCTCCAACACATCTTCAGTCCTCCTACCTGTTGGCCGGCGCGCGTGGTGTCTTCAGAAGCAGATGACGAGCTGCAGGTTATGAAGCGAACATTTTACAGAAGTTGACACAGGTCTGCCTGAGAGACCACAGCGCTGTCTGAACTCTGTGTGTCGAGTTATAGCGCAGTAAAGTTGACTGTACAATACCACTCTGTACTGCTGCTGGGGAATGATGGGATATTACCCACCAAACCCGGCATCTAGCGGGAGTCACATGACTGGACTGTGCGGCCCGGCATGCCATTCATCTTCACCGATGGAGCCTCACAGGGAGGCAGTGTCACACGGTGATTTCATCTTTTTCTTTCTAGCTGTAGCAAATACCTACATACAACTGAAACACTTTCTTGCACACACATATTTAAGCAAGAAATATAGTGAAAAATAAACCAGCATATCTAGAGCTCAACTCTCTCTACCTTTCCTCCTCGTTCACTCTCTCTCAATCACGTTCCTGTCAGTCACAGCTCATTAGCATGACAAAAGAAGCGAGCTGTTCTCACAGAAGTCTGACTCCAGGATCTGGATCATCTGAGAGAGAGCAGGAAAAAACAGCCACCACCACATGGACAGTGTGACAGAGCCACAATGCACTAGGGCTGTCAACACACGTCATAGAGAATGAGAGTTACTGTGGTGGTACTATGGTATAGTGATGTCAATGCTATGGTATTTTAATGTAGCATGGTATTAACAAAGTACTTAAAAATGTCCTTAAAATATACTACCTTGGTGCATGTCCAACTTACCATGGTAGTATAATGGTATAAAAAAAACTATTAAAAAAATTAATAAATACAATTATACAATATCTTTATATTATATCTATAAAAAATATATATGCCATATAAATGCCATATAAATAACGTTTTTAACGTTTTGTTATATATTTTATCTATTAAAAATAATATATAAATGTCATTATATTTTTATAATTATTTGATTTTTATATATATTTTATCAATAAAAAAATATAAAATATAAATGCTATTATATTATTTATAAAGTTTTGGCAAAATATTTACTACTTTTATAATTTTATCTCTAAAATCTGAATTAATAAATACACACACACACACACATATATATACATATACAAAAATATAAATAACATTACATTTTTATAAATATTTGGTATTTTTTATATCATCTATAAAAAATAGTAAATATAAATACTATTATTTTTTTTTTGTTGGCATTTTTATATTCTACCTATAAAAATATAAAATATAATTAACATTATATTGTTGTTAGTTTACACCAACAGTTGACTGGGATGAGCTTCTAGTGAAGTTATAATGCTGTCCAATGGGAAACTGGAGTCTGTGTGAACTTGCACACAAATGAGTCATTCATATGTTCAGTCTCTCTACATGAGGAGATTCAGAGGATTCTGGGGGATTAACCGCAGTCAACATTCACCGCAAGACTGAAATTCCCTGGTGTACACCTACACTAACACAACATTACACTCACATTATTACTGCACACCTACAGGCGTTCACACTGACACTCAAAGACTCCAATCATTCAAACAAAGCCATTCACTTTCAATGAGAGCGGCTGATCTGAAACAACACGAGTCGCTTCAAAGCTGTACAGTTCACTACCAAATTGATCATTTACAGAATGATTACATTTAGCACTCTTAGGGAAATATGATAATATTTTGTAATTATCATTCAAATCTGACTCATTTTCAAATTGTCGTAAATAAACATCTCAGGAAAATGTTTATGAAAATGTTTCCAAGTTATTACTACCATTATAACACTTCTTTTTTCAATATGGTTTGCGCCAAGAACACATTAATATCCAAATCAGATGCAATGTATGGATACATTTTATAGAATGGGAATACCAATTTATGGACATTTTACGCACATATTGCATAAAGTAAAATAGTATATCAAATCATTCAGTTATATCTTTCATAACTGTACAAAGTTTGGTTAAAAACAGCCTGAAACCTAAAAACTGATTGGAGAATTAAAAAAATAAATAATTGTTTTTGTCTACACATGCGTTTTCATGTCTATTTATTTTTTTGAATAACAGTCCTGGCATCCTCTACAAAGGACATAGAATAAAATATGAATAAATTATTTTTATTTTTTTCCAAAAATGTTTTTCTCAATTTGTTTCTTATGCTCCAACCAATGTAATGACATAAAAAAACAGCAAAATTCACAAAAGCTTTTTTATGGTTCTCAGGTATAAAATATGACTGACTCTGAATATGATGGACTGTGATATGATGTCATTTATATTTTATATTTTTATATACAGAACATTGAAAACAAATAATTATAGTTTAGATTGTTATAGGTATGGCACAGTTGAAGGGTTGAAACTGAAAACATTTTGCACTTGGCACTTTCTTTGCACTTTTTTTTGTGGCCTCTATGGAAAAAATCCACACAAGCTTTTGCCTACATTTTTGTATGCAGATCCTTTTTTCTTGTTTTGCATTTGGTTTGGATCTACACACCCGGACACTTTGTCTACATTTTTACATGGACTACTTACATGGGGTGCTACTCTATTCGTCACACATTACTGATATTTTTAATAAATAAAAAATAAAAAAAGCAAACAATTATAAAAATATAATGGTATTTATATTATATATTTTTATAAATAGAATATTTAAAAAAATATAAAATATGATGATATTTATATTTTATACATAAAATATAAAAAACAAAGTAATTATAAAAACATAATAGCATTTCTATTTAATAATTTTTAGATTAAATATAAAAAAACTAAATAAATACAAAAATATAATGGTATTTATAAATGTTGCAAAATATTAAAATAAAAGAATTTATTTGGTGTTTAATACTGGAGTAGTGACCAATAAGATTTCACTGTGGGCGGGGCTACCCAATCAAAACTCACCTGTATGGTTTGTGCCCGCCTCCCTTGCATAACTCCTTGATGATTGGTCGGTCCCTCTGACAGACAGTGAGACCGGCGGCAGGGCAGCGTATACGCGCCATAGGCGGCTCCGTCGTCCTCACAGGGCGAGATTATTTTATCCTCATCACCTTCTCTGCTTGTGGCGCCACCCTTGTGCCATTTGGCATAGCGTCCGTGCGTAGGCCTGCAGGCGGGGCTCTTCGGTCCGTAGAGCTCGTCTAAAGAATTGGCACGGTTTGAGTCCAGCAGCTCCTGAGCGGACGACTGCAAACTGGCTTCGCAGGTGTCCGGCGTGTCTCCGATCTCCTCCGTGCTGGTCAGGTGCTCCTGGCTCAGGTCGGATAAGGACACCTCCAGTGAGTCCTCCCTCCACATGTCCGCAGACTTAGAGCGTTTCTTTTTAAAGCTGGATGCCTCTTGGGAGCCGTCCTGTGTGCGCTGGACGTGGGACTTGTCCTCTGGCGGTTCGGCGTCGTCCTGCATGGCCTGTTTGGCGGTGTGGGTCGCGGCGGGCGAATGGGCCGGATGGTTGTGGAAGGACATGGGTCTGAGATTCATGGCCACGCGGTCCACCCATATGGGGCTGCTGAAGTCGGGCAGCATGTCCGAGTCGTTGAAGGGCTCCAGGCCGTGGTCGGCCAGCGACTGCGGGATGCTGGGAGTGCTGCTGGAGCGCGTGCTGGTCTCGGAGTTGCGATGCTCCGGTTTTCCAGACGGCGTACGGCGGGAACAGTACGTCTGCTTGCTGGACAGGCGGAGCGAGCGGGACATGTGCTTACGGGAGAGGTGGCGCCGGCCGTCTCCATAATAACCATGACCGCTGCTATGACTTTCTGTGTTACCCATGGCTCAGTATCTGCAGCAGACCGAAAAAACACAGAGATCATGCAACTAAATATAACTGATCCATAAAGTGTTTTCCACTGCGTTATCATTTATGTATTTATTTATTATTTTTTAACACCATGTCACTAGCAAGGCACGTGAATAACTTAAGTCATACAATTAACAAAAACTATAGACATTTAAGATTAATCCAAGACCAAAATTCTAAAATACTAAATGACAGTTAAATATATATTGTACAGTAGAGTCTGATTAAAGGACGAATGAGCCTTATATACACTGGTTCATTTTAGTGCATTTTATGACAACGTGCCGTTAAAGATAAATATTATAAGGTTTGTAAGTATTATTTTATAAAACAATACTTAAGAATAAATGAAAATTTGAATGAAATAAGTTGACACTTAAATATGTTAACACAAATCTATTATTAAGGTCAGTTGTTGACTGCATTTATGCTTCTGAAAAGTCAATATAAAAAAGAAAAACATTTATGCATTAACTGTTTAAATGTATTAATTATTGAAATTATTATTGAAATTGTATCATATTATTTAATATATTATATATACATTTAATTTCAATAATTAAATAATTTAATACATTTTCATATATTTTTATGTATCCTATACATATAATTTTTCAAATATATTTTTCAAATAAA
>NW_015554117.1:1053342-1085726 GCF_001515605.1 Sinocyclocheilus anshuiensis | reverse complement strand
TATATATATATATATATATATATATATACAGTAATAATATTTAAAATAATTTGTGCAAAATATTTGATGTTTATATAAATATTTATTTAAGTGTACTCTTATAATTATCCCGTAAGTAAGCTTCAGTATAATACAACACATTTTCAAAAATAAAATAAATTCTGATATATGTTTAAATTCATCCTTAGTGAGATCATATTCACTCTGAATGAGTTTCACACATGCATTTGCATAACACCAAGAGTTGAGTCTGACAGGTACAGCATGACTGTTTCTGACATTACCTGCGGTGTGCCAATGACATCACAGTCATGATAGATTTCACTCTGCATACAGATCAGCTCCTACCACCATGACTTCCAAAATCTGAAAAAAAGAGAAGACAAGAGAGTTATAAATTACTATTCAAAAGAATCCAAACACAGCAGTTTTCTGAGGCAGTACGAGGGGACGAGCTGTTGTGGGATAAAATTAGACTAACCACCGAGAAATACGACAGAATTAGAACTGAAAGAGCGATTGAAGAGATTCGCCGCTGTGGTTGGAGACCACACATGTTCAGGCGCATGTTCAGGACAGCTTCAACAAACGCAAGATGACGGACTTCACTCTGAGCCGCCACATGAGAGGCTGTGCGTATGTGGTCGCAGATATATCAACCCGCGGTTACAGCTGCTTCCAATGAACGCCTGCATGAACGGAAATATATACACAATGAAATCCAAAAGACCCATTTTTCATACGGTACGAGAGAGAGGTCGGTTAGCACACGCGGTAGAGTTTACTAATGAATAGCATACTCGCTAGCAAAATTATTAAACTAAAAACAAACACCCCAAACATTTATATGCTGAAGATAAACTTGCACTAAATGTCGTGACACATACTGATCCGGTGGCATTAGATTTGCATGAAACACGAAGAACTCGCTCCACTGAGATTAGTTTCGTGATTATTCTGAAGTTAAAAGCCTATTCATGCAGAATTTTCCAAAAAGACCCCCTCATAGCGAGTGTGAATATTCACCTTGTGATGCCAAAGCATCATTGCACAGGTTGATTTGGCAAAAAAAAACTGACCAGAAGCAATGTGAACCACCAACAAAAACTGGTAATATCACCAGCTCAAGGTCAATGTGGAATTGCAGTTCCAGTCACATAATTTAAAGGAACTGTTCACCTAAAATTGATGCCCAGGCCATCCAAGATGGGAACAGATTTGGAGAAATGTAGCATCGCATCACTTGCTCACCAGTGGATCCTCTGCAGTGAATGGGTGCCATCAGAATGAGAGTCCAAACAGCTGATAAAAACATCACAATAATCCACAAGTAATTCACACCACTCCAGTCCATCAGTTAACATCTTGAGAAGTGAAGAGCTGCGTGTTTGTACTAAGCAAATCCATTATTAAGGCGTTTTTAACTTTAAACCATTGCTTCTGGCTAAAATACGAGTCCTCTATCCATAATATTGCCTGGAGCCGTTTTAGATTCTCTCTTAGTGGGATCTCTGTCTGTCTTGACTAATGCACCGGAGCAGATCTGGGTCAGTGCGTAGCCGAGCTGAGAGACGGTAGTAAAGGCTCATGACAGGGCTGCTAACTCAACCGCAAACAGCAGCGATGCATCAGGACCGAGATGCAGAGTTCTTGTTTGGCACATAAAGGGCAGAGAAGCTGACAGGAGACGTCTGAGCAAAGCAGAAACAAAACAGGATAACAAGTATTTGATTTGCATGTGTGCATGTGTCTCATGTTTCTCATTTCTCTCACTCCTAGCCAGCCTGTATTAAATAACTGAACACTGCAAACAGAAAGTTTTGTACTGTTTTCCAGTAATAATATCAATGCATCCATAAAATTAGACACATTTACATGAAAAGCAACAATTTTAAAACAAGAAAGAAAAAAAAACAATTCCCTAAAATACACGGATATGCAACATATTGTTTTCAAACAAACAAAGAAATAATAATTTTCAAGTAAATTAATCAAATTTTATGGATGTTTACATATTTTAATAGAAAACAAGACAATGTAAAAAAAAAGTCCCCTACCTATTTACCATTCTCACAGTCCCTATGTCTTGTTTGTACACTGACCTTTTGTGTGGCGAGTCATAAAACGTGTCTGAATAATTCCATCCCGTTGCATGATGGTGCAAAACTCCAGGAAATGCAAACACACAGAAATTCTCCCGTGTCTCCGTGGAAACCAGGCTAGCTCTTCACTGATGGAGCGGGGTCTACACATGCTAGCGTAAACCATCAGGATAACACCAAAATAGAAAGCACTCCAGCACAGGGCCAGCAACATCCCTAAGTGCTCGATCAAAGTTCTCACACTACAGCAGCTAAGAGCAAGTGCTCATGGGTAAAAAACATGTGAGTTCAGAACAGGGGTGCCGCTAAGGGGGGGAAAGTTAGGACGATTCTAAGGGCCCACGCAGTTTTGGGAACCCCAGAGATCTGTTTTATTAGTAGTAACAGTAGTAGTAGTAATGTAATAGAAATGATAAATGTATCTACCAAAGAGTTACAAATAAAACAAAATTACGGCTTATTTCTGCATTTCCAGCAAAATTATCTCCCCCCATTCACTGCATGGTTTCGTCCCATCCTATGTAGCCTAGAGTCACGAGTGAGATCAGATGGTAAACTGTCAAATTAGAGATGTCTTCGAGTTCGAGGGGGGGCAAACCGAGCCGGGCGATTTGGTCAGTCACACTTTTAAACACATTTCATTTTTGCTATAGAAAATCTACAAATTCACACTCTGATTACATAGAGCAGCAGCAAGAAGCGCGTGAGGTTGTCATGGCAACCAGATACGAATTACGGCTGCGCTTCTATTTTGCCACACTAAAAATTAATAAATAAAATAATAAAGCAATAATATAAATTGTCCTTTTATTTTTAAATGTATATATATATATTTATTTATTTTGATTTATTTATTTACACCAGTGTTCAAAAATAGATGATTGTTAAAAATAGATTTATTTATTTAAAAATATAAAATAACAAAGATTTATTGAATATTTGTTTTACATAAATAAATAAATACTATTGATTGAACGTTGGTATAAGTAAAAATGCACTACTTTAAAAGATGCTCAAATATTACATTTTATTACACTAGCATTCAAAAAAATATTTATTTTTTAAAATTAATTATATTTATTTATGTTAAAGGGGTCATATGATGTTGCTAAAAAGAACATTATTTTGTGTATTTGGTGTAAGGAAAAATTGAAATCGCATCATATGACCCCCTTTAACATTGTATGCTGTACGTGCATAGGTAGCTAGCAAACAAGGAATACAGCTGTTAAGCTAAGTCACATTTAGCTGAGTAAGATCATGATTGAGAAATGTTGGATACTGCTGGAAATGCTGCTATGGGGTATCCTATTTATTATTTTACAATTTTTTTGTTTGCATCAGTGAAGCATTTCTATTAATATAACTGATTAAGTAGTCAAACTCATTCCATATCAGCAGAATAGTGTGGTACAGAAAGTCTATGTCCATAAAACAGGTTCTGAATGAATTATGTTACTGATACCTAATGGTCAAAAGCAATAGCAAAAGTAATAGGTCAATATTATTAAATTGATTTGAATTGACAGAGATTTTGAATAGCTAGGCTGGCTTGTACACTATATTGCCAAAGAATTGTGTGCTTCTAATTTTATACCAATAGTTTGAACAGGACCATTTTCTATTCTAACACAACAATGCCTCTGTGTATAAGGCAAGGTTAAAAAAAAAGATTGATTCAGTCAGTGTGGAAGAACTTGACTGGTCTACAGAAAGCCAAGTCCTAATCCCAGCTGAACACCTCTGGTGTGACTTTAAATGCAGACCTTGAGCCAAAAACTCATCACCAAACACCTGTGACTTGTACATACATATGGACAAATGTATTGGGACACCCCCTTCTTTAGGACAGAAAAATGCACTTCCAGAACTGTGGCATCAAAGATGGAAACATAATTCATGTATTTAAAAATTGTATTTCCATCTTTGTTGCCACAGATTTGGAAGTGTCTAAAATGATTGTACACATATGTACTGGTATTGGTGTTTGGCGATTAGTTTTTTTGTTTTTGTTTTATTGAGTTTTCCCAATACTTTGGGCAATATAGTGTATGTTTGGTGCGGTAGGGGGCCCAACCTCATATTCTTTCAGAGGGCCCAAAATTGCTAGCGCCCCTGGTTCAGAACATCAGCTCGATGTGCCCACAGGCCTCAGGCTGTGTTTTAAAGAGCTGCCCACATCATCTGCCCCATATATTAATAAACAAATGTGAAAAGGTTACAAAATGATCTTCCACCATCATGAATCTAATTGGCTTGATGTTAAAAAAGAAAGAGTCATAAGACTCATGCATAAGATTTAGTCAAATATGACTAGATAGAATGATAGGTAGAACGAGACAGACAGACAGATAGATAGATAGAACGACAGAACGATAGATAATAGATAGATAGATAGATAGATAGATAGATAGATAGATAGATAGAAAATTAAAGAAATGATAGAACGATAGATAGATGATAGATAGATAGATAGATAGATAGATAGATAGATAGACAGATAGATAAGATAAGATAGATG
Source organism: Sinocyclocheilus anshuiensis (assembly GCF_001515605.1). NCBI lineage: Eukaryota > Metazoa > Chordata > Actinopteri > Cypriniformes > Cyprinidae > Sinocyclocheilus > Sinocyclocheilus anshuiensis. The sequence goes on along the minus strand of NW_015554117.1, from coordinate 1,081,103 downwards.
AGGAAAAAATGTAAGTGTTCGTGCGAGCGTCTCCATCATGCAGTAGGTTACGCTCCAATTCGTTGATCATTAGTTGTTGCTGATCAAGATTAAATGGATGTCGCTGTCATAAAAAACTTGTTTTAATGACTCATTTATGGATTAAATAACCTGTTAGCATTTCACTGTGCCACCCGCTGTACACTGCGTGTTTTTGAGGGATAACTTTGTGACATACAACAAAAAAAAGAAACAAAGCTAAACATGTCACATATCTTTGGAAAGCTGAGATTCTTGTGATACGAATGATGCAAACCACTTTAAGATACAATCATTACAGCAGGTACAATCAGTGTCTTTGTCAGACCGCCAACAAGGCTTCATGCTGTGATCCCATTGTGTTTTCCAGCTAACGGCTCCCAGCTATAGTCATCTGCAAGCATCTGTTTACAAAACAAATGTAGGCGAATGTTTTTTTTTCCCTTTTCAGTGTGTTCAAAGTTCTATTACTCAATACCAGTAAGACTTGCAGTGATTCTGAGATTTGTTCTGTTTAGGAAGTGTCACCTTTCAAAAGAGTCCAAAATCATGCATATACTCCAAATGGCTCAAGAACAGCATGCAATTTACTTTGGGTATGACTTTTTTAGGCGTTTTAGGTACATTTTACAGGAATGCCAAGGGGTTAATTAAGACATGGAACTGGTTAAGTAAAATATGCTGAATATATAATATCGTACAAATATTTATAAACATGCTATAAATAAGACTGCAGTTTCACGTTTTGTGCTTGCATAACAAAGTAAATTATTTTTAACATGCAATGATATGAAATATAACCAAACAAGACATGTAATGAACAAAAATATTTAGACAAAAATTAGAAGAAAATAAAGAAAATAAATAAATTTTTTTTTTTAAATAGCCGTTGCCTTCAAAATATAAGCAGTGCGGTTGTATTGCGTGCACCTAACTACATCTATTTGTTTTTGACTTTTAATTTACCAATTACCTCACGCGGGCCGGTCAAGGATAGCCAGAGGGGCTGTACAATGCCCAGGTCTGGTGTATACCAACTACAAGGTTAGTGATTTGAACTTGAAACTTCAAAACAACATGTTAAACACATTCAGAACAACCTAGTAACCACCCTGAACACCCATGCATTGTGTTGGTGACTTTTGCATGAGCAAACAGCACTACAGTTTCATAAAATATAAACCTTTTGAACTGGCCTGAGGCTCATTTCTGGTCTTCTCATTTATATGCCACCAAACAAGCTTAAAGAGGTTTAACCTTGGGTTTTTTAAACCTAAGGTTTAAATTCAAAGCATGTTTGTTTTATCAGTTTCTAAGTGTTATTGAGAAGAGCGCCGGTGTGAGTATCCTCTCAGTGAATAAAGGCCTGCTTTAGCTGATATGATCCCTGGCAGAGAGCAAAAACAGTGTGGCGTCACACAGAGTTGTTTATCAAATCCAGCGGTGACGTCAGGCAAATAACCGACAGCCGTAAACATCCTGTCAGCCCAAATCCCCATTCATGGAGGTGTGCAAACAAACACACCCAGGGGCTCCATCACGCGATCCAGAAACCCGCTTCACAGCTCTGCGTGTTTACCTGAAAATCTCCAAAAAAATGTGACGGGTGCATTTTGCAGTCCTTTGTTATTAAGAGTCCCCTGAACGCACATACCATGACCTGTCGAGACAGGAGACCGACGGCTGAAAGTCAAGACGATCAGCTTCAGGGATGCGAAGGGGTGAAAACAGCACTTTTTGTCCCAAAGCTCAACCTGACGAGCGTTTCTCAGCGTGGGAGCTTGGGAACGCTCAGAGGCAGCTGGAAACAAAACCTAAAATTAATCAGCAGCTGCAGAGTGGAAAAGAAGGAACATTTCCTGCCAAGAAAATCAGCGAGGGTCCGTTTGTGATGTTCATGCTTGGTAATTAATTCACAGCACTTTATCGAAGTACTACAATGACTAGCATTCTGGATTATACAAGACAGCAAACTCCACAACTAAATTTAAGATGGATAGACAGCATGAAATTAAACTAAATGAATCACCTCCAGAGATGATCTCGCATGCCTGACTACTTTGGTGGGCTTACTTAGTTAAAAGGATAGTCAACCTAAAAATGAAAATTGTCATTATTTAATTACCCCCAAGCTGTATGTATTTCTTTGTTCTGCAGAATACCAAAAAAAAAAAAAATTGAAGAATGTTGGTAACCAAAAATTTTGATTTCCATTTCCATAATCTATAAAATGGCTTTACGGTATTTAGTCTATAAACGTCCTTGTGTCGCGCTTCAAACGAGTAGCGCTGTTCCGATTTTGGTGCGTTAAAGGAATTCTTGCGCGCTATAGAAAATGGTGGTGCATACGAGTTATCAAATTTCGGTTACTCGTGTTTTACTGCTACATCTGGCCTAAAATCTAGTGCTGTCACCTTGTGTTGACATTGTGAACCTGCATTTGTAAATTATGCTTGGCGGGCCACATATATTTTAATAGACAAGCTGTGGTCCATTTGAAATTCATCCACAGACCGTATTTGGCCCACGGGCCAAACTTTGGACACCCCTGATATAATGGAAGTCAATGGGAACCCAAATTTTCATTCTTCTGTGGAACATAAAAGAAGACATTTTGAAGAATGTAAGTAACCAAATACTTTTGGTTCCCAATGACTTCTGTTGAATTTTTGTCCACACAATGGAAGTCAATGGTAACCCAAACTGTTTGGTTGCCAACATTCTGTTTTCCTCATTTAGAAACCGTAGAAACATTTGATTGAGAAACGCTGCGAGGGGCATTCAGCGCTAATGAAAACAGCACAAATTTACCATGTCTAAAAGAGACACCCAACGCAACATAAAACACACAGCCAGCGTAATGAGGTTCAGAAATATAAGAACATTTTATGATTTTAAAGTATGTGCCTATGGCAAAACTGTGCAGGGAGGTCACTGTGGTGTGATGAATGATTGACAGGTCTTTCAGTGGATACTAGGGCTGTGCGATTAATCGAAATCGAATCAAAATCGCGATTTGAGACGTTGCGATTTACTAATCGCAAAGCCTGCGATGTGGACGCGATATTACTCTGTTCCAGAGCATATGCATGACTGCCAGCCTTGAGTTGCAGTCTTACTTGCCCTGGGCAAGAGTGAGCGCACCTCCGTTCTCCCCAATCAGCACTGCTCTAGCCAACTGCGTAAACACGTAATCTGGCAGATGGCAACCAATAGACAACAGTAATTCCTATTGGAATAATGGCCAAAACAAAAAGGAATTTTGTAATGGTTTAATGGAAACTATAAGAATTTCTGTGATGGTTTCTATTGTTTTTTTCAGCAGGGTAATGATACCCATACTGTGCTGCACATTATTGACAATATTGAGCTGAAGCTTGACTTTGCAAATTTAAAATCGCAAATCAAATCGCAATCGCAATATCTGTCAAAAAAATCACAATTTGATATTTTCCCCCAAATCGCACAGCCCTAGTGGATACTCTCGAGTGACAGGTCGACTCAAAATCCAGACACACAGAAAACCTGAGAGACAACCAAATCAGCTCTTGCTGTTCTAGCAATTATGGCTGCATTTCTGCTCAGAAACAACAAACTGCAAAGAAAAGAAAAAAAAACTATAGAAAGGATTCAACAAAATAGTGGCAAACAGACCTCAAATTAATTAGTTGTTTGTATCACAAATGCCATAAACAGCTTGATATCAGTGTTGTTTTAAAAGTACAGGCACTAAAACCTGAAATAAAGCTGCACTGTAAAAACAAAAAAAAACAAAAACGGGGATTGTACTAGTAATTTTGTGCCAGGACATTATGCATTAATTTTACAGACATTTCCATTAACTCTAAAACACAACACAATGCAGTGCAAAATTCAAAATATAGGTTAAAAAAAAGAATAAATCAATACGGACAATTCCTTCATATTAATACTATATTTACAGATTTGTTTTACAGCGTGAAACAAAATAAAGTATAAACATTAGATGAAAAACTAAAAATGTAAAAAAAAAACTTTAAAATTAGAGTTGTTGCCTTGGCAAGTTTAAGTACTACATAAAACTAAAATAAAAATAAATTAAAATTACGTAGAAACATTAAACAACTAATAAAAATTAATAAGTAATTTTACTAAAATTTAAACTAAAATTAAAATGGAAATTAAAAAATATAAAAATAAAAGCTAGTTAAAAATAATAATAAATACTTGAATACTACATAAATAATACTAAAATAACACAGATTCCATTGGTGGGGAAAGAGGCAGCCACATTCCCAAATGCACACCATTGGTTGAGCAATGGCAAACATTAAAAACATGACTGACATTAACGAAAACCAAATGCAGTAAATCAAGTGATCTTTTGAATGCTAATTTCTCACTAATCTTTACTGCATAACTACATTAACTGGTTGAATACTTCAGTATCCACTAAATCTTTTGATGCTCCCAAATTTGCCCCCATATTTCCTGAGTTCCTATATAATAGCAAATGCAGCATCCTGCCCTAATCTAGCAGCTTTGAAGCCCGTGAACGACGTGCTGATAGGAGGTGCAGGCATGTCCTAGCACCTCCTCAGGGACATTTGCTGATGATCCCCTGCCCCCGTGCTTCAATAGGTGGAAGGTCTGTACGGAAGGGGGACGGGAGGTAGGGGGAGTCGTACCTGAGACCCCGACAACACCCACCCGAGCCTGAAAGAAAGAACTTCAGAAGCACAAAACTACTCTTTGCTTACTTGCAAACATGTTTTTTCTTGAGGAAATGCTAATCTAGTTTACTTTAACTTTCAGTAATTGAAACATAGCTGAAATTAAATAAAATATAAATATTAAACGCAAAATGTAAACTTAAAAAACTTGGAATTAAAAAAATAAATAAATGCTGCCTTGGCAAATAACTGAAATAAGTTTAACGTGAAGTACTAAAATCACTAACTAAAACTAAAATAAAAATAAATTAAAGCTAAATAGAAACATACCATAGCACATAATAAAATGACTTAAAATGAAAACTGATAATATAAAAATCTAGTTTACTTTGACTTTACTTTTACTAAAGCAAATCTGAAGAATACTGAAAAATAATTTTTAGTAATTGAAATAAATCTAAAATTAAATACAAATATTAGATGAAAAACTTACATGAAATATTACTACAACTAAAACAAAATAAAATAAGAATAAATTAAAGCTAAATAGAAATATTGAAAAAAGCACATCAAATTTGTTAAACTAAAATTAAAAAGAATAATGAAAATATAACAATCTAGTCTACTTAGATTTTAATTTTTAGTGACACTTAAAAATACTACTACACTGAAATTAAATGATACAGAAATCATTTTCACTTAGAAATTGGAGGTAAATTTCACAATTGATTGCAAAAAGCTGCAAGTAAAACATTGAATTAAAAATGAAATTTGAAGAAAGACTGAAATGTTTACAATAAATTTTCCGGCAAAACAATTTTTTTTTTACAGTATACAGAATTAGCTAACGCAAATCTAACAAATATTGATATTAATATTGATGTTTTATGATTCCCATCATTATTAATACGACAAATAATCACAAAACACTGTTTCTATATTTAGTAAAGCACACAAGACTTAGCACCACTTAACAACAAGCATTACCATCTATGTTCCAGCACGCAAAAGGGTCAATCAACAAGTCTGCGCTGTTTACTTGTGCCTTTAAGAAGCAACCAAAGAAAATAAAGTTCTCAAGCCCAGGGGAAGAGTGAGGTCACATGACTGACCTTTAAGACAATCTGCATGTGAAAACAGCACTGTCTATTAGGATTAGCTATAATTATTGTAAAGACTTAACGGCTCTGTGCTACATGTTTACACATGAAATGGGCCACTGCGTGATGTTTTTGACTCGGCAGAGACTGAAACCAAAAGGGGAGGGGAAGCTACTTGGCTAACGGGATGGCATCACCATGATACTTTAATATTTTCAATATTAAATATTAGTACCAAATCATTATTTACAACTATAGTGGTGAAACTAAATACTAACAACAAATAGGTTTTTGAGTTTTGACAAAGTTTCAGTGGACCCCATAATACTGGAGTAAATTTACCTATAAGCAACTGGGTCAACCTACTTTAATTCATACAAATGTGTTTGGCAAAAGTGACGTCGTTTACAAATGCAATCTTCACTGCTGTTTGTATTGATTCAGATGTTTTCTGCACTTCCACCTGTTGTTTCTGGAGAGCGTGTGAAGCGTAAACACCTCGGGAGAGCCGTGAGATGAGCACGTCTGCAGCGGTTCACGCCAGACTGAACGCGTCAAGCATAAACAAGGCTTTACAATGGCTCGATTTGCTACAATGGTTCAAAGTGCTACAAGCTTGCTTAAGGAAACAATGTTTACAATGTGCAGTACATTTAAAAAAATTAAGTTGCGAGTTCACTACTGTGTTTATAATGGCTGTTGATTTAACACGTTCATTCGGTGTCATTATCGTGGAAAAAATAGCACATTAAAATGATTAACGCATTTAATGCATGTTGTAGTCACAATATTGTCTCTGTTTCGCAAACGAAAATAGTTCCAAAGGCACAGCGGTGTTTCGTTACTGAATGAATCCACGAATCGAGTGAGCCAATGATTCAGTTACCCATTCATAAAGACACTTGCTTCATTTCTGAATGAATCAGTTGTTGAATGAGTCATCAGTTGAATGACTCACTCATTAAAGGGGTCATATGACGTTGCTAAAAAAGAACATTATTTTGTGTATTTGGTGTAATGAAATGTGTTTATGCGGTTTAAGGTTCAAACAACACATTATTTTCCACATACTGTACATTATTGTTTCTCCTCTATGCCCTGCCTTTCTGAAACGCGTCGATTTTTACAAAGCTCATCGGTCTGAAAAGCGAGATGTGCTCTGATTGGCCAGCTATCTAGTGCGTTGTGATTGGCCGAATACCTCAAGCGTGTGACGGAAATGTTACGCCCCTTACCATACTGTGATGCCGTGTCCCAGCGTGACGAGACAAAACCAATAAAACCCATTATAAACGAGGCATTTGTTGCATCCAGTGGGGACATATTTACGGATTATAATGACTTATCCTGTCTTTTTACGCGTTGCGTTGCGTATCATGCCACGTAAACATAAAACCATGTCTGCATTTGTGATGGGAGAAACGACAAACAACAAGCTCTACTCTACAAAAACTCAGCTCAAAACTCATGTTTGAATCGTCAGTGGCAAATCCTTTAAATATGAAAGCATACTTACAAGCTGTGGGTCAGCATTATTTGTCAGCACACCGGCATTGTAGGCTACTCTCCCAGGAAACAAGCCGTTTTAGGAGGGCGTGGACGAGTCTTAACTTTTATAAAGAATATCTCTTTGGGTTTGAGACTCCTATTCACGAACAGCTTGTAACACTCCAAAGAGAAAGGAAAACTTGAAATTGCATCATATGACCCCTTTAAACAGTGACTTGCTGCCACCTACTGGCGGTTTTAGTTTCATATTTGGAGTATTATTTCATTTTTTTTTTTTTTTTAAATCCATTAATGTCCATTTAAAACTAATTACTGTCATAGCATTATGTATGCAATTCTAATTGCACTGTGAATGCAATGCCACCTGTGCAAACATACCTAAATGCCACTTCATACTCAGCTTCTGAAAACAATAAAATGGCCACATTGTATTCTATGTTTAATCAAAATAATTCTTTCTAAAGCTACTTTTTTTGTCAAGTCTATTCAATGCTTTTCACATTTAACACAATCATGACTATAAATCATGTTTTGAGGGTAATTTCTCAACCCAAATTAATGTGACTTAATTTTTTAATCTAATTAATTAAATGACGTGCCAGTTGATTTACAAAATTAATCAGTACATCATTTCATTGATTAGATTAATACATTTTAATCACTCGACAGCCCTAGTTTTTATATTTTAATTCTTCTACTTTTCTTTCATCTCATAAAGTAAACACAAAAAATTTGCACATACAGAAACCCAACACACTTAATCCAAACCAACAAATGACAAACAGCACTTTCTCAAACACATTGAGGTGATTAAAGCTCATCGGAGGTCAGACCAAGAAACTTTTCCAGCTCAGAGAAGTATTTTCTGAAGGACAAGCGATGGCATGTGTTCCTCTGATTACCTGAGCCCCGTGTGATACGCCGAGAACAGATTAACCAAATCCAGCTTCCAGAAAATCTCTCCTGCACATTATCTGAGTTTTTCCCCTGTGGAAGCCTCCTGCCGAACCCTGGGGTCTCTCCTCCCACCCCTCGTCCCCGCGCCGTGCAGCCGAGCGTAACAAGACGGGATTCAGACACACATGACTACACAAAGCCACGTTGAAATGAGTTTACACGCTTCGAGCTCCGATCACAGGCCTTTAATTTCCATCCGGCTCCAGTACAATAACGCCCCGTTTCTCTCTCCGCGCCACGATGGAGCTGGAAGACGAATAACAAACTAACCGTGTGCACAAGTCTGTCGACCTAAGCCACCTGCCTTGGGGTTTGACATCATAGACAACCCCTTTAAAACAGCTGCCTTCAACCCCAGAGATAATAACCCTTCAATTAAATCACTCATCAAAACGCAGGGTGGAACAGGTATGAATGGTGTTTTTGATGCATTCTGGGTAAACGGAATTATAGGCCACAGGAGTGAGACAAAACCTAGTGAGCTGCTTACCTAGACAGCACTTCTAAGGCATTTTAAGTAAGTATGTACCATCAAAACAAAAGATATAGCCAGATCATCATATGCATGCTTTGTGGAGAAGGCAAGCCCATAATGCAGTGCACAGAGAAAACGAAATCATCCAAAATAATATCGGAGCAAGAGAAATGTTTATAAATACTTATTTCATTCAGTACTGCAGAGTATTGACATAAAAGCTCAATAATAATTTAATTTCATATTTCTTCATTAAAATTAAAATAATTTATTAAATAAAAATATAAATGATAAACTCTTGAAATTATTTGTAGTCATGTCTAATAAGTTAATTTCATATTTGTATTATAATAAAAAATAATACATTTATAAATAAATATATAAAAATATTACATAAAATTATACATAAAAAAATTGTAAAAAAAAAGTCTCTAGTGTAGTTATACAAAACAGTGACTAATAAATTAATTTTATATTTCTATTTATAGTAAAAACAATACATTTATATAAATACATATATAAAATTATTAAATTAAATTATAAAAAATAAAATAATAAACACTATTGGAACACATCTCTAGTGTAGTTACAAAAAATGGATTAATAAATTAATTTCAAATTGCTATTTATAATAAAACATTTACAAAAATATATTAAAATATGAAATTAAATTCTAAATAATAATGGAATTAACTGTAATATTTTTCATATATTAATACATTTTATATTTCTATTTATAATAAAATTAATACATTTATAGAAAACTATATGAACAATTAATAAATACAATTAGAACTAAACATGTAGTCAATTGCAGTCAAGTCTCTATTTGTGCAACAAGCTTTTGAAATCAGTCACTTACAGTATGAGGCTTCATTTACATTAAGATGCTGCCTGTGTAGACCGAAAAGCAGCTATCTGGGTTATGGAACAGAGCTAGACCAGAGCATCTTGACATGAAAGTTGAGAGGCTAACAGATAAAAAGGGATTCCCCGTGTTTAAACACTACTATCACTCAGCTGCTAGTGTGAACACATCACTCCATCCTGTTGACAGGGAAGTATTCCAGGTATGGCCTGTAAGTCATAAAACTCTGAAGGATCTGTTTGGAAAACAATGCATAAGTGCAGGATGAGATACTATCTCATGCTTAAGATGGTTTTGAATCCTTCTAACCCCCCAAAATCAATCCAGGAGAGTTAATTAACAACTCTGAGTATAGGAAACGCAACCCAGCGGCAATGACCACATCAAAGCACAATGAAAGTGATCTGTATTTATGAAAATCACGTTCTAGCCTCATTTTTAATTATCAAAGTCAGTGTGTCCCCCGAGTAAAGAAGGAAACTATTTCAATCAATTATTTTCAAGGGAAGAAAAAGCTTGGGTCTGTATTAAACCTGTTTAGTTCTTCACTCGTGCAGAACTAAATAACAATTAAACCTTTGTAGGCTTGATTGCTGGTTCCCGTATGGATATTATGAAAACTGAACTGCACTACGGAATAATAACTTTAATATGTCACTTCCTGTTTGTTGCTGCCGTGTGTTTTGAGTTTGAACTCCGTCAAGTTAATTCTGTCATCTAATTTTTTATCTTAAAATCAATTTTATACACCATAATTTTTTATTGACACTATTTTACTAATTAATGCTGTTCAGTTGCTTTGACACAATCTGTATTGTTAAAAGCGCTATATAAATAAAGGTGACTTGACTTGACTTGACTTGACTTGACTACGGTCAAAACAAAGTATTGATATTGTTTCTCTATATTTATTCAGAAATTAGCCTATTAAGGGCAAATATTTGGCCCTTGGAACTGGTATTTAGGGCCATTTTTACCTTCAGAAGGGCATACTGAATTAACAACACACTAATCATTTTTGTAAAACACTTCGACTGAATCAATTAACTGACATAAATCTTAAATTTGAACACTTATGGCTTAAATATACAATCAAATCAACATGAAATGTAGCTTAAATCATTACGTACAACATTTCATGGCAGGTTTCCACTGTGATGCCATTGGGGCATGTGACTAGTGTGAAAAAAAAAAGTGTGACTAGCCAAGGTTATCTCTATAAGAAATGTTAAACAACAAGAATTGGCCAAAGAGATTCTATTGGGGCATGTTGTCACAAAGGGTCAATGTGTTTTTAATGAACTGTGAATTTAAACTCCTGATCTGTAATGGTGAAACTGTCTCTCAGAAACAGATTTTTGAAAATAAGCAGAGAAACTAAGTAAAAAGTGTGACAACTAGCCCCAATCTCCTCTATATGAAATGTTAAACAAGAATAATTGGCTAAAGGGACCTTTTTGTGATGCTATTGGGGCATGTTGTCACAAAGGTTCAATATGTTTTCAATGAAGTGTGAATCTAAACTCCTGCTCAAAGAAAGTTTCTCAGTCTCTGATAAAATAAACCTAGAAACTAGGGCAAAAGTGTGACAAGTAACCCCAGCAAGAAGCAAGAATTTGCTAAAGGGACCTTTTTGCCACCATATTTTGGTTACTTTTGGCCCAAATCTGACCTTGCTTGTGACTCAGACCAGCTTTAAGTTTTTTTACTCTCTATATGTGTTCTCTACTGGCTCTCATATGATGCAATGCACTTCACAGCTGCGTCCACCAGCGCTGACCTCCTGTCCTGCCTGACTGCGGATGGCTGATTCATTTCCATCTGTATACCAGCAGATGAGAGATTCCTTCTGTCTTTCTGCCTTTCCTTTTCTCAGGCCATTAAGAGTGAATGAATTCAGCCCATCTAAAGTCCTTCACACCAGGACATGCTCAGAGGGGATTCTCCTTGACTCTGACCGACTCACACATTTGCAATTCATCATCTTCCTCACACGGCTACACAATAGCAGCAGCTCAGGAGCTTTGTCATTCTAACGACACACGCATGGACTGTTTATAGCGTCTGACACCCGCAGAAAGCCTGTGTTTGTGTGTTGATGTTCTGTCATTAACTACCAGTTCAATTAGCATTTACAAGACCACGGGTGGAAGACAATAACAATGCTTTAAATGAGCTTTGTTCTTTAAGGATGTATCTTTTTGATATGCAACAGGCAATTGGAAAAGCAGCATTATTAAGACATGCAACTTTGCTTGCGACAAAACTTATTTTGCAAACCACAGTCCAAATGTCACACATGCAAACTCATATCCCCAGCCAAACAAATCCTAGAATGTTTGCCTTCAATTGGATCCTATTGGGAATTCCAACATAGAATTCCAGCAAACAACAAGTAGATCTTAAGAACAGATAGTTCACAAAAGGACTATTTGGTTCCCAGTGGGATCAAATGTCCATGTAGAACATCACAAGGACTTTAAAGCAAATCTTTCAGGGTTTTAAAACTCCTGTAGCTTTCTTTAAACTCTAGTTAAGACATTATTCCAACAAAATACAGGTAAAGTTCTGATAATGACTACTCAAAATCCAAAAGAACTCAACAGGGCTCAACAGAGGGCTTTCCCAGTTATTCCAAATTATTGGATAAGGAATTTAAAAATCTTTTACAGAGATATTTTGCCTTTAAAGAGGGCCATTTATAGGCAATAGTAACTTAAAATGTAAAATATTATATATATATATATATATATATATAAACTTCCCTGATATTTCCAGGTTGTGAATATGGTTGTGACCCTGTCTCAAATAATAATAATAAAAAAAGAATGAATAAAATCAAAGGCAATCATTTTCGCTTTATCTAACGGAATCTAATGCAATTCTTAAGCGATTCCATTAGGATTTTTTAGGATTGATCGCAAATAATGACTGAAATTCCAACAGGAATATTTTGACTAAGGATATTATCAGCTATGTGAAACCTTAATAAGAACAATTCTAAGTTTAAACTTATGTAACCATTGAGATACAAACACTAGAAAGTGACCAACATACTTTACACATCCACAAAAAGTCTGCAAGATCTGTGTTCAGTATAAAATACCCAACAATAAACATGTAATGTTATTAATGTTTTGCTGATGCAAAAACCCTTGTTTACCATGTCAATAAGCTTCTTTGAATGTTCAAATAGAGCAAGTCAAAGAGAGACAGACAAAGTCAGACGTACAGACTGTGCTGTTCAGATGTGGGAAATCCTTTTTATCTGCTTTCTCTGCCTCTCGACAGATATCCAGAGTCTTTGAAGCCGTGAAACTGCAGCGTGTCTTCTCCTGAAAAGCATCAACACAAACCCAAAGCCTGCCGCCACACCTCAATAACCGCACAAATGTCTTACCTTCCCAGGGGGCGATCCTGTGACCCAATGACACGCGTCCTTTCTAAAATCTCATGTTTCCCGCATCGCCGTCCACATTCCGTCTCCAACTCCACAATATACTGACTCCCACGTGAGTGGACGGGAACTGAAACAGCTTGGGATGGGGGGCTGTGTCCATTCAGCGATCTCCCCCCTCTTCTCCTCCCCTCTCCCACACTCTTTTTACCTCCTTCCCCTTCCCCCTTTCCTTCTGTCTTGGATTGACTGTGAGATTGGGAGCAGGAATGCGTGTGGTTCTGCTCCTTTTGGTCTGTCTGAACGGCTCTGGTATGACCATGCGGAGAGCACCAAATTTACACAAGAATTCAAACCCGCCTCTCACAAACACAGACTCCGCCCACTTATTGCACCTTTGCCACAGAGCTCCGCGCACCTCAGGGCAAAATTCTCTTGCTGAAATAAAGTCTGCAAACTAAAGAGCGCATACCACAAAAAAACATGTCTAGGGCTCATTTAACCACAAAATCAAACTAAAAAAAATATCAATTATATTTTTATAAGCTTTAGGAACATGATGGGTTTTTTTTTTTCATTGCAATATTATTTTTATGACAATTAAACAAGTCTCCTTCCTATTCTTTTTATCATCATGTATTTTTTCCCCATTATTCTCAATAGATTACTGTATTTCCGAAATACAATGTTTTTTTTTTAATCAATGTTATTTAAAGGTTTAATGATGCAACAAGTTCTACCATGATGCATAAATAATTTTAAATAATGTGTAATTTTTGCTTTCACATAAAAGTAATGAAAAATACTTTTATTATGGTAATGAGAATATGAGTGAAAATATGTGCTTAATTGTCATTAAAATAATGTCAATGCAATACATTTATAAATAGGCTCCATTTCATCATGCAAAATATAATCCTGATTTTTTTCTTTTGATTTTGGGGTAAAATGTGACATTAATGTGTTTAACTGTCATCAAAATAACGTCACAATGCAGTAAATCTATAAATAGGTTCCATTTCATCATGCAAAATATAATTTAGAATTTTTTTCTTTTGATTTTGGAGTAAAAATTTGATCCAGGCATGTTCAGGACCTAAAAGGGTTTTTCAATATTCACCCATCATGACCTCACATTACATGAAGTCTACAAAAAAACATCTATCATATGCCATAATACCGGTTAGTAGAGGTTAAATCTTAAATATTTGGACTGAACAGCATGCACATGTGTCCGTGGAGATAGAGGTGTGATTGGTGGGAAGGCAGCAGCGTTGTTGTCATAGCACCAGAGCTGTAGGAGGAGAGAGACATAGACGTCAATGATGACGACCCAAGCTGAATTCATTTTCAACACACACACACACCTTGTGTAGGTATTCTGAGATGCCAGGCAGTAGCCACAGTGTTTGGGAGCAGGAAGCTGTTCTGTCACTCTGATCATGTGATCTGCGAGCTGCTTTGCATACATAGCAGCACAGACGCCCGGGGCCAGACTGAGAGCGGTGTTGGCTGGCTGATATAACCCAGCGACGGCGCACTGCGGAGGGGGCGAGACGCTCAGACAGATGAACTGGACTGTACGCAGCTCAGAAGTGCAACCTCCTGTCTAGACGATTGTGATTAAACTGTCTAAAATAAGAACCTCAACACTGCAGTTAGTCTGATGGCGTATAAAAGCGACTAACTTTGCCAGCCAAGGTTATGACCCCTAATCTGTACAAACTCCACAGCTGGATACTTTCTCCCAAATAAAACACAGAGCCAGACAGAGAGAGAGAGAGAGAGAGAGAGAGAGAGAGAGAGAGAGAGAGTAAGAGAAGCAGAGAGTGAGAAAGAAAAGAGAAAGAAATGTCTTGTGCATCCCTACTGTAATGTATTTAAAAAAATATTATAAAATCATATTTGATTTACAAAATAATTAATATTAAATAAAAATAAGAATACATACTAATAATTATAAAAAATAAGAATAACAATCTTATTAATTCCATAATATTGCTAAAAAACCACAATTAAAAAATCTCAACAATCCCATAATTCATAATAAATATAAATAAAAATTTAAAAATCTTAATAAGCCCATAATTAATAAATCAAAACAATCTTAGTAACACCATAATTAATATTAAAATAAAAACTCCACAGCTGAATACGTTCTCCCAAATAAAACACAAAGTGAGAGAAACAGAAAGAGAAACAGGAGGAAGAAAGAAAAAAAATGGTCTTTTTCAATATCAACTCACTAATGAATTTACTAATTAATATTCAATAAAAATTAAATATGAACAATAAATATGAACAATTCCCTAATAACTATTAAAAATACAAATATTAATAATGCCATAAAATAAATAAAAATAAATGTAAAAACCTTAATAATTAAATAATATTAATAAAGCACAAAAATAAACATCTTAAAAATGGCATAATTAATATATGAATAATTCCAAAAATAAATATTAATTTCATAATAATTAACATTAAATTAAAATAAATAAATAAACAACTTTTTCTTTCACCTAACTTTTAATAACAACTTTTACCTTTCAAACAATTTGTAACTTAGACCATATGTGTGAAGAGAAACAAAAAATGAGCCCATAATATTCATAGCGCACTTTTCATGATCCAATCAAATCCTGAGGGATAAAATCAAGCTATTTCCAATTATTCAGCTTCATTTGACGTATTATGAAAGCTAATGATGATGTGTGAAGAAATGACACATCAGCTTTAACAAGACGAGTCTGTGTTTTTGTGAGGAGAGACAGACGTGACATGACAGTCTCCCAGGAGGAACAGGGTAAACGCAGGTCCGTCTGAGCCCACAGGAATGCCAGACCGACCTCCACGTCTGCTTCGCATGATAAACCATCAGCTGTTTGCTTCCTAAGAACCATCGTGGAAACCTCTCATATTCTGCATCATTCATTACGGAATGATTCATTACGGTATGGGCTGATCTATTATAAAGCAGTTTAGTATTCATGATGCTTCAGATCCTCAGGCCATTTTAATATGGTAATGTTGGGATATATGTGAAATCATTTTTTAGTATCAGAATTGGAAATGACCTCTGTGACCCCAATTCCAGACAGAAAGTCCTATTGCTGAAGGAGACATTCTTCTTAACGATTCAATCACACCAAAACTGAAGTGATTAGCATGCTGGAGCCATAAATAACACGATATCTGACACTTTACATAACTCAGAAACATAGTGATAAACAAACAGCTCCCTGGAATACTAATTCTGATTGGTCAATCGTGGCATTCAGCAGTCAAATATTTCTGATATTAATGACATCGTCCATGACAACACTTTATAATTAACTGCTTATTTCTAAAACGAATATTTCATAAAGAGCTACACTTTTTTTTTTTTTAAAGAAAAGTAATTAATACTTTTATTCCGCAGAGATGCATCAAAAATTATAGTAAAGACGTATATAATATTATAAAATATTTATTTAAAAATAAATACATAAATGCTGTTCTCTTAAATTTTCTATTGATCTATTAAAAAACATAAGTTTTCACAGAAATATTAAGCTGCAAAAGTGTTTTCAACATTAATAATAATCTGAAATGTTTCTTGAGCAGCAAATCAGCATATTAGAATGAAGCAAATGAGCATATTAGAATGATTTCTGAAGGATCATGTGACACTGAAGACTGGAGTAATGATGCTGAAAATAAATAAATAAAAATAAATAAATAAATGCAGTCCTGGTAAGCATTAGACACTTCTTACAAAAGCATTAAAAAATCTTACCAATACCAAACTTCTGAAAGGTAGTGTATGTTCAAGTTTTGTCTTCGCACACTCCTTACAAGTGAACTAATAAAATAATTTGCTGAATTGAACATTTCATGTTCATATATTAATTTCTTTGTTAAGTAGCTGCTTAATAAGTGGGATAATGTGCAGACAGACGATCATTATTGCAAAATAAAGGCTCAAAAACAAACCACCATCAAAGAGGAGGCTGAATTCAGTGTTCCTGAATTTCTTCTCATATTCGGGTCTATTTTGCGATAATGACTCACTTACTGTAGATTATTGCTTATGTATTTAACTAAATATTTCTTTCACTACAAAAAAAGCATAAAAACTAATTCACTAATAACAAAACACTTCTTAAGGGTCGAAATACTTCTAACTACGCAAACTAGATTTCAAACATCACACGGTCTGAAATGTTCTTGCAATTCACAATGCAATAATGCTGCTAAGGATGCTATAGCTATAACTGGTTGAGAGAAAGTTAGCTAAAATGCCAGTATACTTATAGCAATTACACACCTGGTTTAAAAATATCGCCCCCTACAGTACAGAAACACAACAGGCCTCGTGCATTAAACATGAGCAGAACAAATGTCTGTGTTAATTGTTTGTAAAACAGTAGATTTATTGCTTGATTGTGTTCAAATTCAATATAAAAATTATGTAAAAATGCATTTGTGAACAATTTACACTGAAAAATGTATAACAATATGTGATTGTTGTGTCTGAAATTGAGCTAAACTTCATCATTATGCCTTAAAGCAAACCAAACGGCTCCTAAAACCAGTTTCCTCGATCGGCTAATGCAGAGAATCACCCGTAAGACCAGCAAACGATGATAATAAAGGACAAGCAAACGCGACATCCTTCTTCAAACTGAGGCGACACGAGTCACTTTCAATTACGGTCAGAGACTTTACCTTCGCCGTCTGCCGTGTTTGCATTAGCCTTAAGAGGAATTCAATAAAGCATCCCCGACTGAGACAAAAAACATCAGTGTTCCCACAGAGAAGCTGTTTTCCAGCATCTACTGTTCCTGAATTCACAATATTTCAATTACCCAGGAGAGAGGTTTACGCCGAACGCTAAAGCTAGCATCCTAACTGGGATTTTTATTTAAAATCATCAACGCGCCAGCTGCACGGAAATGCACTCCAAATTTGCTCACAGCTATTTGGAATCACGTTGAGAGACAATACATATTCACAACACTGGAAACAAGTGTAACTCTAAGCCTGAGTATCAACAATAGCAAGAGTTAATGGTCGGTTTTAGTGGTGCAGCAGTTAACCATAGTGCGTGTGGCGCAGGTTTGAGTCCGGCTTGAGATTTTTCCAATAATTTCTTATCACTTTCTACTAAATCTATCAATTAATAAGTTGTAAAAGATGAAAAAAGTAAAGATTAAAAGTATCTGTAAATAGTCAATAGTCAACCATAATACAGCTGAGTCCATGTAGGAACTGCAGGGGATCTGTGTGATCTATTATTGATCTAAATGTGGCTATTATTTTTAATAGCTTAATATATAATGGACCATTCAAAAGTTTGTGGTCAGTTTTAAATTAATAGTTTTATTCAGCAAGGACGCAAATTGATCAAACGTGACAGTAAGATATTTATGTTTAAAACATTAACCATTAACCAAAAGTTAAAATTTAAAATATTAATATATTATATTATTAATATTAAATTTTTTTCTATATTTTTTGATCAAATAAATACAGCCTTGGTGAGCAGAAGAGCAACGCAAAAATCACTAAAAACACAAAAAAAATCTTTCGATTCTTAAGAGTCAGAAAGGCTTGAGAAGATGACTCAGATGTTCCAGAAACCCTGGACTGAACCTGTAAGATTCTTGTTAGGAAGCAACAGCTGCTAAATATGTACAGGAACCTTCGATATTTGAGATTCTGGTTCAAATCTCTAATAAATACCTGGCATGTTGACTTACTATGATCTGATCTTCACTCATTCCCTCTCTTGTAGAAACAATATGCTTCATGAGCATGGAGTAGAGGACGCTTCCCGGCCATACCTCACTTCAATTAGGGCTTAAGAAGAAAAATAAATATTTATTACAGTCCTACTAGGCTTGATCTCAAACAACAAAGACTCAGCCTCAGTATCATTAGTGAGGATCCCCAGCAGACTCCATCTCATCTCCTTCTTCTCCTTCTCTCCAATATACATCAAAGCAGTCTGCTATGAATGCAAACCAGCCAGAACATGTCATGTAAACGCTCAGGCAACCGATGATATGTTGGCATGAGGTGGGCAGATCTTCTCGCACAATCATGATTGTACACATTTGATTATCTGCACACACAGCACCAGGGGAAGGGGGCGTCCCTGCAGGGTCACATGACTTTGGGCAGCATGACTGCACGCTGATTACTGCACAGTGTGGCGGGACAAAGGTAACGTTGTTCTGGCGAACAGTTCTGATGTCAGAAATGTTTGTGTCTTAAAGAAATAGTTCACCCAAAAATGAAAATTTGCTTATCCTTTGCTTAAAAATGTACTTATCCTTAGTTCATCTATGATTAGTTTGTTTCTTCGTTGCAACAAATTTGGAGAAATGTAGCATTCCATCACTTGCTCACCAGTGGATGCTCTGCAGTGAATGGGTGCCGTCAGAATGAGAGTCCAAACAGCTGATAAAAACATCACAATAATCCACAAGTAATCCACACCACTCCAGTCCATCAGTTAACATCTTATGAAGTGAAAAGCTGCGTGTAAGAAACAAATCCATCACTAAGACGTTTTAAATTTCAAAGGAGTCCTTTATCCATAATATTGCTTTCTCCAGTGAAAAAGTTGTCTCGTCTGAATCAGGAGAGAAATATGCACAGATCAAGCACTGTTTACAAGTGAAAACAGTTCTAATTTTGATGTGGGAGGACAACGGGATGGACTTTTTCATCGGAAGAAGTGTCATAATGAAATATGGACTTGTATTTTGATCAGAAGTGATGGTTTAAAGTTTAAAGATGGATTTGTTTTTTTACAAAACGCGCAGCTTTCCACTTGACAAGGAATTTATTGATGGACTGAAGTGGTGTGGATTACTTGTGGATTATTGTGATGATTTTATCAGCTGTCTGGACTCTCATTCTGACGGCACCCATTCACTGCAGAGGATCCTTTGGTGAGCAAGTCATGTACAGTTCTGTTCTGTCATACCAAACCTGTATATTTTTCCTGCCCTTTTTGGAGCTTGAAAGACATGGTCATTACAAACTGTCCTTAAGACAGAGCTGCTGAAGATTCTTCAAAATTAGTCATTTTGTGTTGCATGAAAAGTTAACAGCAAACAGTTTTGAATGACATGAGGGTGAGAAACAAATGACAGAATTTGAATTTTTGGTTGAATTTTTCCTTCAACATAGTGTCATAAAATAAACAAGTGTCTTTGTTTTGCAAATACAGGGCAAATCAAACTGTCCCACAAAAACAATGCATTTCCATATTTGTGCCATAACAATCACACTGACAATCCGCTTCCTTAATAAAAATAAATTGTGAACACAGCCAGAGTTGAACTATGGGACAGTCAATGTCCTTCCGTTCAGACCATCCAGAAAACCTCCCAACCACACGCAAAACAAAACCTGATTTAGCAAAATCACTCATTCCCTCAAAAGAAACTACACAATGTGCTGATTTTGGAGGAAAAATCTGTGCAATGGATATGAAAATGAAAAAACTATGCGAAAGAATGAGGGTCATTCTCAGTAAACTGCCTTTTGTGTCCCTTGTGACTTCTGATATAATTCATGGTATACTGATATTATACATCACTGAACAGATTTAACTGTTTATTTTGTAAAGCAATATTTCTTTACATAAAAATATGAATCTTATTAACATTCTATAAATTTTAATATGAACTTTTAAAAAGTATTTTTCACTGTCTGGGAAGTCATTTCTAAAATGGGTTATGCACTTTTTGACAAAAAAAAATAATAGTAAGAGGTAAATTAAATTAATTTGATCTACACTAAAAGTTTGGGGTCAGTAAGATTTTTCAATGTTTTTGAAAGAAGTCTCTTCTGCTCACCAAGGCTGTATTTATTTGATCAAATATACAGTAAAAACAGTAATATTGTGAAATATTATTACAACTTAAT
Organism: Sinocyclocheilus anshuiensis; assembly: GCF_001515605.1. Classification (NCBI taxonomy): domain Eukaryota; kingdom Metazoa; phylum Chordata; class Actinopteri; order Cypriniformes; family Cyprinidae; genus Sinocyclocheilus; species Sinocyclocheilus anshuiensis. The sequence goes on along the minus strand of NW_015554117.1, from coordinate 1,060,201 downwards.
ATAACTGTTTTCTATTTGAATATATTTTAAAATGTAATTTATTGCTGTGATCAAAGCTGAACTTTCAGCATCATTACTCCAGTCTTCAGTAGTGCCATGTTCGATACATCGATCAGGGTTGGGTACCGAAACCTGGTACCAATATGGCACCGGTACATATGTAACCGGTATGTACTATAACCGAATCCGGTTGCCTCATTGCGGTGCCATGCCTGAGCGATCGATTGAAATATTTGTCCTCTGGTTCTCCGAAACGGACGAGGAAGTAAACTGTAACCAACAGAGCACTCAGTATTCTGGGAAGTTTGTGTGCATTGGGAATCATATTTTTTTTTCAAATAAAGCCAAGTTAACACTCATTTTACATACAGCACACAGTGAAAAATCATTTGAAATCATGAATTTAATGTTTAAAGCATTCAATTCACACGGACCGACCGTCATGCAGAGAACACACGATCATGCAAATGCACACTTCACAAGATCTCACAACTGGATCGGTTGTATACATTTTAATTCCTTTGTTTAACAGTTCTATCTGATTATTAGACAGACTTCTATCCGTATTAGACAGAACAACAGTGAACAAGAGGGAGAATGTGAGCACTGTGTGCTCAGGCGCTGCCGTTCAGTGCCGTCAAAATAAAAGTCTGTCGCGCCGTCAAAATAAAAATCCCGCCTCGAACACATCGGCCAAACAGAAAAACTTATCGGCCAATGCCGATATTTGAAAAATGCCAAATATCGGTACACTTGCTCTGACGGCAGCAGGTAGCCTTCCGTTAACTAAGCTAAACATGCTTAAATTAAAATGCCTAAAGCTAAACTCCCTTGTATTCACATTTCTCAACCTGTTGTCCAACAAAAGAGAACATTATATAACCTTTTTACTCCACAACACCAGTCAAATGCTTCCTTTTGTGATCTGATGTGGCTTCTTGTCACAGAATGAGGCAGAAAATATGTTCCATAGGCTACTTTAAAAAGAATACATCAATTAGCAATGGATTATAAATATACTTAATTATTATGAAAATGCCAGAGATGGCTTGAAAAACACAGATAAACTATATTGTCGCAGTTGAGTGTTTATTGTCTTTGTTTTATCATTCAAAACGTTTATATGGTCTGTTTACTCAGTTACAGCTATAATAGCGATGCCTTTATCTCATAGACTGAAAAAAAAAAAACATATAAGGGATTTCCTGGAGGGTCATGAGTTCCGCTACTTCTATGACTGGATATGTGGATTTTCTGTGCGAGGGCGCCCTCTAGCGTCCAGTATGAATGAAACCGACATCATGTGTTTATAGTGCTAATGGCCAATCCATCATTTTTGGGGGAATTTTTATTTATTTTTTTATTTTTTTAAATAAGTATCGGTTCAGGCACCGTTTAGGCACCAGAACAGTTTTAAAAGCATTGATTTGGCACCGGTATCGAAAAAAACCCAAACGATACCCAACCCTAGTCTTCAGTGTCACATGATCCTTCCGAAATCATTCTGATATGCTGATTCGCTGCTCAAGAAACATTTCTGATTATTATTAATATGAAAAAACAGTTGTGCTGCTTCATATTTTTGTGGAAACCATGATAAATTTTTGAGGACTATTTGATGAGTACAAAATTCAAAATATCAGCATTTATTTGAAATCTTTTTGAAATATTTTGTAATATTATAAATGTCTTTACTCACATTTGATCGAACCAATGCCTCCTTGTTGAATAAAAGTAGGCTATTAATTTCTTTACAAAAATACTGAATGGTTGAAGTGTGTCATCATATTTAAGCGAGTGAAATCAGAACATTTTTTGATCCCATGGTTCTAACAGAGATAAATATCTTTTTACCAGTAATTTATGTTAACATTATAACTATTGGTACTCTTCTACATATTTGACATTGTACCTCTATGGCGGTCCTCAATGTCTATCTCTATGGCTCAATGTCTATGGCACGTCGAATCTAAGGTGGGAAAATGATTTCCTGAAGGCTCAGCAGTACAACATCCTGGCACTTTTCCCTTGCAATGACCAAATTAGTCTTAAACAGACTCCTGCAGGGTGCGAGAAAGTTCTAGTTATATATCATTCCAGCTACAGCCAATTCACATCAACAACAATGAAATAAGAGTTTCATTTCAATGGGAGCATCTGTCTGCTTTCAAAAACAGGGATCTGAAACACAATCACATCAGGCTGACAATAACGTGCTGGCATATTTACTTGCGTATCAGATCTCAGATAAGGCTGGAAATGCTAAGTACGAAACAGCTACACCGTGACATTTCTCCTCAGCATCTGTCCTCCATCATGCTAAAGTTACGAGGATCATTTATCTCCTGCATAATTAACAGCATTGATGGATGGCCCTTTTTTTTACGTTTACTCTGAACTTCTGGGCTAACAGACCCACTTTCATTTTCCCCACAATCCTCTGCAGGTTCATTAGCCGTCATGGTGTTATAATGGAGGCAGAGGATGCTGAGTCATTCCCAAAGTCAGAGCCATGAGCTGGAGTCACCCCTCCAGACAATTCATCCTTCATATTTATCAGGATTAGGGATCATCCATGTGAATCTGAGACCCTGCATGTGCAGGCGTGCGTGTCTTTTATCGGTCACGCTGGCTCAGCAGCCGCTCTCTCCTTCCCAACATCCATTACTGGCAAAAATAAAGATGCATGGTCAATTATGCAAAGCCAACTTCACATCTGTCCTCTTCTGGACTAGAGTGAGAGGAGATGGATGTTTTAAAACATAAATCAAACCAATTACAGATTTAAAGCAGATCAGAACCAATCAGACGTGCTTGTGCAGAGAACCAGCCAATCAGGCGAAGTTTCACATTCACTTTAGTTTAAAGCCTGCACAGTGAAATATGAGCATTGGTGTATTGTAATACATATTTCACGTGTTTTGTTGCTGTGTACAAAATGAGTAAAAGCATCTAAGTGGGTCATCTTAAGCCCCAAGTATCTAGGACAAGCCAATGAGCCATGAGGACTGGTGAGAGTCCAACTCCACACGGTTCACAATGTCCAGAATAACAGCTCACTAATGAGAAAAAACAGACTAAATATTGTTCATGATGACAACACTAAGAAGAAGGTGAAGTGGAGGTGCTTTCAACCAATTATTGGCCATTTTGTGATTATTATAGCATCGCTGATTAACAGAACTGCATCGTTTCCAGTTGATGGCACATCTTAAAATATTTAATAACTCAAAAATATTTGAAACAAAAAAAATGAAAATGTAATAATAATAATATTAATCCTAATTAATGTAATTATATATATATAACAAATGCATATATTAAATACATTAAATATATTATAGATAGATAGATAGATGCCTTACATTATTTTAAGAAAAAATATATAAAAATATACCATATTAATTATATTTACAGTATCAAATTAATAGATTATATTATCACATCATTTTAAGATTTTACTATTAATATTTTTTAAAAATATCATATATAATTATAAATAATGATATTAACTATAATTATATTAAATAAATTAACTACTGAAAGGCCAAATAATGATTAAATATAGTTTTAAAAAAGGTGACTACTTGTCGCATCACCTAAAATAATATTCAAACAATTTTAAATTGATTTTAATTTTCAAAATGTTCATAATCACATCAAACTACCGCTAAATATCAGTTACTGATACAAACTCTTATTAAGCACTGATTTTAAGTGGTCAACAATATTTTAGAAGACATTTCTGCACTTGTTTATGTGGTTTTGCTGCTACACAACACAAGGACACACCGACTGTAAATAAGTGTTTGGACAGACAGCCTTGAGATAATTAAACAAGTCTTTCAGGGTTGAGTTTTGTGCACTGCCTGACAGGTCTTAGTAATAGGCCTAGCACTGATATTCTTTCTTTAACAAATCATGGGAATCTTGCAATACCACGTACACAGAAAATATTCAAAACAAATAACCAGAGACACAGCCATATGTCCAAACATGGGAAACCCAACACAAATAATCTGATTACACAAAGAACATTTAGTTCAAATAACCCAGCATGATCAAACAAGTCAGTATTATGTAAGCAAATAAGTTGCTGCAAACACAGACATTAATATGAACTCATGTTGTATGAGAAGGAATAAGTAATCTGTTGTTCTCTACAGAAAATGCAAATAACACTCACAAGACAATTCGGGCCATAAACCCGTGATTAAGGCAACGGAGATGAGTTACGCACAAAGAGGGCCATTTAAAGCAACGAAACAATCTTAAGCAGTTTGTTTATCTCACTCAAGTGGGCATGTTGTCTGGACCCCCTCCATGCAAAGCTGCAAATATATCAAATTAATTTAAGCCTGGACTCAAGCCAGTGTTTAACCTCAGAAATTATCGCTTCATTTCCTGAGCAAACACAACTGCACTACTGCACAAATGAGTCACTGGTAGCAATGGCTGATGAAGATAGTGGAGTGGTGTGGATTATTGTGATGTTTTTTATCAGCTGTTTGGACTCTCATTTTGACGGCACCCATTCACTGCAGAGCATCCATTGGTGAACAAGTGATGGAATTTAAATAAAATAAAATAAATTTCTCCAAATCTGTTTCCATTAAGAAATAAACTCATTTACATCTTGGATGGCCTGAGGGTGAGTACATTTTCAGCAAATTTTCATTTTTGGGTGAACTATGCAAAATGCTAATCTACTGGATTCTTCTGCTGTTTTATTCTCTGCCAGAAGAAAAATCTTTAACTTTAAGCAATAATAATAATCATTCCAATTTTAGCAACAATCACAATCTAAGACAACTTAGTACCCATATAGAGATTAAAAATTCAAAACTTAATTGTATTTAACCAATCATAACCAAAACATCTAAAAAGAATCAATAATACTCTTAATTCAGCATGTAAATAGTTCAAAGACAAAAGTATGATTAAACTCAAAATAATTCGCGTTACACTCTCAGAATTTTTTTTTTGCTGACATGAAGTCAATGAAGAATCCCGCTGCCCTTATTATAAACAAACACAAACCCATCTGTCTCAGCAAAAACAGTGCTCAATTTATTCTGGGCCTTTTCTGGAGTGAATGAACGATTCTGTGGACGTGGGTATGATATGAATAATTCACGTCGGGAAGATTTAAAATATGCATATTTGGAGCCCTTACACTTGGCATGTTTCATCACAGCACAAAACAAACGTCAAGATCTGTACAAACACCCCTGTTATTAATACACAAATCACACAACAGGCCCACACAAACATTATTATAAAGAAGATCCACGACAGCTGGAATAACAAGGGTGACGGGCATCATTTTTTAACAAGTAAAAGACTGCATTATGAAACAGGTCAAAAATTTAAATAGCCATTTTGCATTTAAAATAAAATATGCATGAGTCCTAAATGAGCACCGATTATACAGCTGATTATTTTAGCATATGGCTGATTGGTGCATATCAATGCATTTCATCGCTTCTCATCTCTCATTTTCAATCTTCTCAGAGCATCAGAGATCATATCTGCTGTCTGATAAAGGAGCAGCTCAGAGCCTGTTTAACTGAGGATTGAACCTGAGAGAGAGAGAGAGAGAGAGAGAAAAGTTTTCTCTCTCTGCCCTGGAGACACATCAAGCTACAACTGAAAGATCTTTAACTAAACACTCTCTGCTCTCCACCGACCTCATATACCACTCAAATGCTCTGGGGTTTCCATGTCCTGCTTGGGACTTTGTATCCATTTTAATGGAGCATTATACTATCTTTGTAGATCGTAGAAACCATTGGCACCAATAGTCTCTATGATCTAAGCTTACAAAGCTTTGGGAAATGCCTGGTGAACATATTGGTCGTTTTGATTTTGGAACTGACACAATAAAGTGCAACAGTCGGGTTCCGGAAATAAAAATCAATTTTCTCCATAGGAAATTGATTTTCAATGATAACTTATAAAGCTTTAAATACAGACCTACTGTGAGTTTCAGGGTTGTTAAATGATGGTATGCTTTTGTTGAAGCCATCCGTTCACATTATTTCAAGTTATTTTTAAAACATCAGTTTAAAAGTTGAATTTCTGGTGGAAAGCTATATGATGCTGTACAGAAAATCTCACCAATCAGATTTGCGGTGAAAGGAGCTTGCATGGAATGTCAACTCCATCGAAGCACTTACTTCCAATAAAGGAAGGATTCGAGTCAAATCTGAATATTAAAGACTTTGGGTTGGTCGTTTGACTTGAGGCAGTAAGCAACCACCTAACAACTACCCACAACATCTTAGCAACCAAATAACAATGCCCCGACAGCCACCCACAAAACCATAGCATCATGCTATTAAAGCCTGAAATGTCATTACAAATGGTATCACTAATATAATGTTAATTTAATCAATTAATGGAAATGCACTAGGGCTGTCAAAAAAAATGTGAATTTCGAATATTTGTCAAATTTAAAATAAAAATCCACATTCGAGGCATTCGAATTTTAGGTGTTTGTCAGACAGCCTTATCAGTGGCGCACGAGATGCGATGACAATGTAAGTGTCGTTGCATTATAATGTTTTTGTTAGCCTATCCAGTTGAAGCCACTAGATGCGGCGCTGCTGCGTTGTTCATTAAAAATATTGCGGAAAAGGAGAACATCAATGCGGAGAAGATCTTGTTTACGTCAAAACTGAAACCAAGCCGTTTACACAGAACGCAGATTTCGTGCATTTTCTAGAGGGACATCTATCACCGTTACACTCGCATCTCGCACAAAAGAGCCGCATGTTTAGAAAGCCATGTAAAATTAATGTAGGTTTAACTTTTTAAAAAACATATATCGAGGCTTTATGGCGGGTTTTTTCCCATC
>NW_015554117.1:1042623-1052908 GCF_001515605.1 Sinocyclocheilus anshuiensis | reverse complement strand
TAAACTATGCATACATACATGATGCTGTTTTGTTTATAGTTGTTTAAGCAACTTAATTAATTATATATGGTTTATAAAGATTATTTTAAACATTATGCATTTTTTTTTTCACAGATAGTCATGTTTAGGATGACCATATTTTAGTTTTCCAAAAAGAGGACAGTGGGGGGCGGGGTTCGTGGGCGGGGGAAGAAGGCAGGGTTTCACCTAACAAAGTAAACGTAGCAAGGTATTTTTTTGTTTGGTTGCTTGTTTTGTTTTTAGAATAAATAAAAAGAAAACAAGTCAATAGAACAGAAAAAATATAGATAATGCTTGTGTTAGAAGGTCATTATTTATAATAAATAAAAAGAAAACAAGTAGAAAGGATAGAGAATGCTAGTGTTAAAGGCTCTTTTCTTTTTAAATAAAACAAGTAGTTAGAATAGAAATAGAATAGAGTGCAAATGTTAGAGGGTCAAGTTTATTTAATTAAAATAACAAGCAGATAAAATTAGAATTAGGATTAGAATAAAGAGTGCTAGAGTTCGAGGTTCAAATGAAGATGAAAGATGTATTTTCAGCCGTTTCTTGAAAATGATTAAACTCAGCTTCATTCCACCAGGAGGGAACAGTTCATGAAAAAATCCATGAAAGTTTTATCACAGGTTAAAATTGAATGCAAAATCATTCAATACAGGCATTTCAGTCAAATGTAATTTATGCAATATTTCAAACCTTTAACCCACTTGGGAAAATAAACCCATGGCAACAGTTTAAAAGCAGCCCAATTCTGTGGGAAAAAACGCAGACTTGGCAACCCTACATCCAACAAGAGCTGCAGGAGTCAGATTTGACTGATCACAGGTCGAGAATAAGGAGAGATGACTGACAAGACCATGCTGGAGTATTTGCTGCTCAACAGATCCTGATCTCATTGACAAATATCTGATCTTGCAAGATGTGCTTCCTTTACACAGAGTGCGTGTGATCCCAAAATCGAAAGTGAACAGCTCATTCAAAAGAGATTTAAATACTCTGCATACTGAGAGCGGCTCCCTGATGCGCCAAGAATGTTTAAAGGATATGAAAATATGTTTAAAACGGGATAAAGAAAACAGCCGAATCCTGGACATTTTGGGCGATTAAGAAATCCCGGCCGGACGCATTTTTTAGGTCCAAAAAATGTCCGGGGAAAAGTGGACGTGTGGTCACCCTAATCATGTTATCTTACTGAATAAACATGCATTAGTAATATTTTGCTCGATGCGCCCTCTTGTGGCTTCAGAAGAGAAGCCAAAAGCTTTTCTACACCCTAACTGAAATTATGCATTTTAAATTTGAATATAATTCGAATTTTGATCATATTTAAGTACAAAATTCGAATTTAGTTTTTCAGCCATTTTGACAGCCCTAAAATGCACCCAAACATCCATTTTTAAACAGGAACGATCTATGCACATCAATGCACCAGATGCTAGACAGCAGGGGTCAGACCAACACACACATCAAGAGAAGCCAATCTCTCCACATTTATTCTAGAGGAAAACCTCCAGTGACATGAGCAATGATGGATTGTCACGTCCGTGTTTTAAAATCAGCAGTACAGTGTGCTCTGGGCTGTAAGGACAGGGTCACTGGGGAGCTCGTGCCCTTGTTGGCATTGACTGAACATCCTACAGATGAATTCATAACACACGCATGGACGCACCCAAACATCTGATGCATCTCGAACGCATCTGTTGACTCTGAGATTAATAGTATGAAATAAATTATTTAATTATTTCTTCAGTCGCAAAGAAATTAAGGTTTTTGAGGAAAACATTCCTGGATGTTTCTCCATATAATGGACTTAAATGGGGACCAACGGCTGAAGGCACCTTTCAATGCACTTTCAAAAAGCTCTACACGATCCCAGCCGAGGAATAAGCGTCTTAATTAGTGAAACGTTCAGTCATTTTCTTAAAAAAAAAGAATAATTTAGGCCTATATACTTATTAACCAAATGCTCATCTTGCACTAGCTCGACTTCACGCATTACGTAATCACGTTGGAAAGGTGAGATGGTTTTTCATCCTACCCTACCTTTCTGAACCGAAGTACACAGACGAAGAGCTAACCGCACGTGACCTTTCCAACGTGATTACTTAATGCGTGAATTTGCGGACGTGCATCGCGGAGCCAGTGCAAGACGAGCATTTGTGGTCGAAAAGTATATATATTATTTTTTATTTTAATTTTTTTTTTAGAAAATGACCAATCGTTTCGCTAGATAAGACCCTTATTCCTCGGCTGGGATCGTGTAGAGCCCTTTGAAGCTGCAATTTGGACCTTCATTCCACCATTGAAGTCCATTATATGGAGAAAAATCCTGGAATTTTTTCCTCAAACACCTTAATTTCTTTTCGACTGGAGAAAGAAAGACATGAACATCTTGGTTGACTTGGGGGGTGAGTAAATTATCAGGACATTTTTATTCTGGAAGTGAAATAATCCTTTAATGTTAGCATATGGTTCGCGTTATTTTTGGGAACCAACACCTAATGTTCTAGAAACAATCTTTTATGTTTTTAATAACCAAAAACGAACGTTCCCGGTACATTAAGGAAGGTTTTTGTGTAATTACCTTATAAGAACTTATAAAGAACGTTCTGTAAAGGTTATTTTTCAGAACCAAAAACTAATACTGTAAAAAATGACCGTGAATTTAACGGTAAAAGACTGTAAAAATGCTACAGTAAAAACCTGTTAAATGGTTAATGGTAAATTCCCCTACTATATACGGTGAAAAACTGTATTGGACATTACATGTATTGGACATAAATTTTACGGTAGTATACCATTTTTGGAAGTGAATAACCGTAAATTGACATTCCCAGAATTCCCTGCGTTACATTTTAAATTTGATGTTTTTTGTTGAAATAACTGTTTCTTCTTAGTTTTTTCTTATCAGTTTTGTATATTAGGGTTGTGTGTTACACCTAATGTTGTTAAATGAATGTTTATTGCATTATTTCAGTTTCATGTGTGTTACCATGATGGTGTTTAGTGTTTGTGTGAATGACACTGTGCACCTTCTATATATGTTATTATTTAAAAGCTGCTTGTGATGGGCTTTGGTTCATCATGTGACTTTCTCATCACCACCTGCATTTGGTGGTTATCAGTGTATTACAAAGGTACAAAACAAATTTCAGTACTTCAATAGGTTGGTATATTAACATTATATCAGTTAATGAAATTACGGTATTTAACTGTAAATTTAAGTTAAAACCGTAAAACCTAAAACGTTGCTACCGCATTTTTTACGGTAAAATTCCGGCAACCACAGCTGCTGTTTTTTAACCGTAAATTTTACGGATTTTTTTTTTTTTTTACAGTGGTCTGAATGTTAAGGAAGGTTTTTGTTTGACAACCTAAGAACTTAAACGAGAGTTCAGTAAAGCTTACATTACGGTTTATTTGATTTAAAACCATACTGCCCTAGTGAAACAAATCCTAAAGCAATATGTACAGTATTCCTATTGGAATTTCTATCATAATCTGGAACCATTATGGAAAAAATATGAATTCGTAAATAATCAAATAAGATGCTATACTGGATAAAGTTCAAGTTTTCAGATGCTTAATTTGTTATGTTTCACGCGGGAAATCTGGGAAACTATGACCTAAAAGACATACTTGCTGTAGTATGTTGTAAATTCTCATTAGGATCGCTTTCTAGTTCTGACAGAATTTCCTTTAGACATTTCTGATCAGGGCGGGAACCAAAAACGGTTATCTGAGAATCACTAACCTAAACACAGCCGACGTTTGTTATGGAAATACACGCAGTCCAGATACACAAACACAATTACTGCGAGCCAATTAACATTCTCTAGTGATGCCGCAGTCACTCGCTTCAGCATTTGTGTCGCCTCGTCGCAATTCCGCACAAAATAATGCCATTCATTTGTAAATGTGTATTATTGTGTGTACGTACCTGTCATAATTCCGCACGGCGTCCTGCGTGTGGGGTGACTGTGCGACATCATGGCATCCAACGCGTCTCTCCCGCCAGACGCGACGCTTCCAGAGAGGAGCGCGCGCGTTGTATCCGTGGAACACGCGCGCGCACATTTGTTGGAACCATGCTGGCCCATCGAGTAAAAATGATTATTTAGAAATTAGTAAACAATAAATTATTATATAAAATACAAGACATTATTAATATTCTATTTTTACTTTTATTTTTTAATTATCACTAGAATTACATTATTGATGTTTTAAATTATTACTAGAATAATAATGTTAATAAATTGATTTTTTTTATTGATTTTTTTTATTATGATTTTAATATTTTGATTATTATTACACTACATACACATAATCATTACAAAATAACGAAATAGTAATAAAACTGTATTTAATAATAAATCAGAAGATCAGTTAGAAGATCAGGCCCTTTCTTTCAGAGCATGCTTCACAACTCCTTGCTCAAGCTCTTGTTCTGTCCAGGTTGGACTATTGCAATGCTCTCTTGGCAGGTCTTCCAGCCACTTCTATCAAACCTCTACAATTAATCCAAAATGCCGCTGCAAGATTAATCTTTAATGAGCCGAAAAGAACACATATCAGACCTCTGTTCATCAATTTGCACTGGCTACCAGTAGCTGCTCACATTAAATTCAAGGCATTAATGTTTGCCTACAAAACCACCACTGGCTCTGCACCCATTTACCTTCCTCATTTGTAAGTCGCTTTGGATAAAAGCGTCTGCTAAATGACTAAATGTAAATGTAAATTATTATATAAATACACAAACCACTATTTATAGTAATATATTAATAGTAATACTATAACTAGTGGTTTGTGTATTTATATAATTTAATATTTATATTAATATATTATTTATATAATATTTATATATAATAACTATTAAATAGTAATACATTAGTAATTATATTATTACAACATATAATCTTAAATGTATTGTTTTCTTTGTTTCTTTGTTTGTTTAAAGCCAAAAATCCTGTCTATAAAAGCATAAATAGAACTACAGCGAAATATCTATTCATAACACACACATCTACAGAATTGATGAATATTAAATATATGCCACGGATTGTTGACTCATGGATTGAGCTGGAATCTTCTAGAATGATTCAACTTTATATAGCTGTACTACGTTTTTAGTTTTGTAATAACCTGTCTTTGATATAAATTAACATGCAAATTAATAACTGAAATGTAGTTAATATTTAATTTGAGAACAGTGTTGTTTTAGCATAATTATAATTAAGTAAAATAAGTATAATTTTAATTTAGTTCGAGTTTTAGTATTTTTGTTCTTTTTATTTATTTATTTTTTATATTTGTATAGTTTTAAAGTTTTATTTCAGTTTTAGTTTTTGTTATTCAAGTAAAACTAAATTAAAATGAGAAAGGTCGACTTGGCAACTAGATGAAATAAAAAAAAAAAAATACGTTTTTAATATTTTATTTTAGTTAACATTTATTTTATTTCAAGTAACGATTTTTTATGGTTTTAGCTTTAGTTAACTATTATAACCCTGGTTAAGAAATATATATTTTTAAACATTTTACCAGACTGACAGTATTCGGGTCTGAGTCTTGACAAATGGCGCCCTCTACTGAGACAACTGCAAAACTGCATTCTCTACACTTCAACTCCTTGCAAAAGAAAACTAACAAGTCAGTTTAAGTAGCCACAACATTTACTCGTGTTCGTTTTAGCATGTTAATATAAACCATTAAGACAGAAAAAGAAAACAAGATTGATTGGTAAAAAAATAGCTTCGTAAAATTAACCGGCCAAAGATGATGCTCCACAGCTGACTAGAGTTTCGTTCTTCTTCCTCACTGAAAGCCTACAGAAGCTTTCAAGTAAATACTACCTCCAAATATACACAACGGAAGATGGGCTGAACATTTTCCACAGATGGTTCTTCATAGAACAATTGAGAAATGTGCAAACTGTACTATTTACATTTAACAAGTTACACTAGACCTCTTATATCAGTCTATGGTAGTGAGTGTAACGTCCGAAAATGACAGACCTCGCAAGATTTCGCATGGAGCGAGATGGGAATTTCATAATATATGATCCCTGGTTCTGTCTCGCCTATTTAAGCGAACATGACGACATGTAGAAAGATGAGCACTATCACTCATATTCAGAGATGTGAACTTTAGAAACAGTGTCTGTTAATTTCATGTGGACTCTGTATATAATACATGGAATATGTTCTCCGTATTCCCGTTTCACAGGGACGCAGAGTCACGTTTTCCGCAGTCCAGTCACAGCTGAAGCCAGTAGTGCCTAAAAAAAACCCACGCAACTCAGTTCCCAAAGCGACTTCGTCCACGAGGGCCCCCCCTTCCCCATCCACCCCGATGAAACGGTGGCTCGTTTCCAAATCTGTCCGGGCCCCTTTCGGGTCCTTGATCCCGCCAGTGCGGTTCCTCTCCTCTAGGACCCATTGGGAGCCTGTGACGGGGGAAATCGTGTCTTGGGGGACCCATCATGCGCATCCGGAATCGCCCTGCAGGGGGTTCTCCGAACATGGGGTTGGGGCCCCTGGGGGGCATCATTTGAGGGGCCATATTGGGAGGGGGCAGGATGGGACGGGGCCCGTTATTAGCGAAAGGGGGCATGAAGGGTGGGCGGAGCCCCACAGGGGGATGTGGCGGTAGGGGTCCCGGTCTGGGCCCCAGAAACCCCCTGAGAGGAGGCGGACTGAGCGCTTGAGCTCCTGTCGGGTCCATGTGACTCTTGGGAGCCTCGAGGGATTCATTTGAAGGTTCTTCGGTTGGGGTTTCTGTTATTACAAAAGACAAAAACATCACTAGCTTTAGTAAACATGTTTAGCTACAAACAGACAGCCTTTGATTTCTCCAACATCATTTGCATATATATAAACCAAGTCAAGTTTCCAAGTGAATCAGGATATTCATCACCATCACTTGATTTTATGCATCTGGAACTGACTTGTTGGTGGAAAGTGACTGTTTCATATCAGAATAGAGTTTGATATCACTGAAAATGTTAGTTTTAACAATTACCCATAAAGCTAAATAATTCAGAGATTTTACAAACCATTATGGTTTCTTTGGAGTTACGTGCACTGGTAAATCATTTACAAGAAGACAATTTGAATCATGAATCGTTTCAAAATTGGACCAGGAACATGTATCAAGTTTTTTAGCCAATTTTGATTTCATGTTGAATTTAATTGTACATTGAGTTACAGCTGATTGATACCTGTGACGGATGGAGGAGGACCTGCGGGGTTCATAGAGGCCACCAGGGCGGCAGGAGGGAATCCTGTTTAAAAACAAGGTAATAATTCATGTTAAGGTGACTTAGTGTTATTATTTCATTCTGGTCTATCTATTCATCTAGACACTGACAAAAGGTTTGGGGTCGGTAAGATTTTTTTTAAAGATCATCAAAAATACAGTCAAATTATGAAATATTATTACAATTTCAAATAAGTGTTTTCTATGTGAATGTATAGTAAAATGTATTTTATTTCTGTGATGCAAAGCTGCATTTTCAGCATCATTACTCCAGTCTTCAGTGTCACATGATCCTTCAGAAATCATTCTAATATGCAGATTTGCTGCTCAAGAAATATATCTTATTATCAATGTGGAAAACAGTTTCTGTGCGGCTTCATATTTTTGTGGAAACCGTGATCCGTTCTTTCCCCAGGATCCTTTGATGAATAGAAAGTTCAAAGGAACAGCATTTATTTGAAGTAGAAATCTTTTGCAACATTATAAATATCTGTACTGCCACTGTTGAACAATTTAATGCATCCTTGCTGAATAAAAGTATTAACTTTAAAAAAAAAAGAAGTACCTGCAGGCATCTGCGAGGGGTTGAATCCAGGAGGAGGAAACGACGGAGGGGAGGCTCCTGTGATCATGGCTGGAGGTGGTAAACTCATGTTAGGAGGGGGTCCTGGGACATTCAATGTAGCAACAGGTTGAACTGAAGGGCTCTATAATGTCGAGAAGAAAAAGATGAGGAACAGCTGTGTGAAAGGACATTTTTAACAGCAATGAAACTTGAGAAATCAAAGATATGTTTATAAGGACATGAGGAGGCAAAGCGTGTTCTGCTGTATTCTTTATTGCACACAAAACACAAATAAACACTTTAGATACAACCTTTTAAACTACACCTGAAAGTTTTGAAATCAAAAGTGAGGATCAATCCTGGAAGAAGTTGTAAAGAATAATTGACAATCACATGTGCAAGGTAATACTATTTCGATTTTTCATGTGAAAAACATATAAAATTGATTTGCTGCCATCTGAAGCCATAGACTCAAAACTAAAGAGCTTACATGTACAGGTACTGTACAAAATTCAGACCTCAAAACACTGAAGATGTTTCTTCTTCCTTCATGTTTTTATACCTAGAGTGAATAAAAAAATAACTACCGTTTAATATTGCATGATAAAGCAAAATCCATTGCCTGAACCTTGCATAATATGCACTCTGAAATGTCAGCACCAACTTGAAGAGACTTTGGAAGTTGGTATAAAATCCTGTGGAGAACATCCTCATGCCAAGGTGCCATGGTGAAAGCATGTGTTTGGCAAACTTATTTTCACCAAAGTGATCTCAGTGCATGATAGTACTTTACAAGAGAGAGCCAGGTTGTTCATGAGAGAGTGTGAATCTGTGGTAACATCTCCATGATGGTGAAACAATTGTGGATGACATTAAATATACAAATGAAGAAAACAGCAAATCACCATCATCTTTGACCAGCAACATGACTCCAGTCCATCAATTAACGTCTTATGAAGTGAAAAGCTACTTGTTTGTATGAGACAAATCTATCATTAAGACTCTTTAACTTCAAATCATCCTCTATCCATAATAATGCTTTCTCCAATGAAAAAGTTGTCCTTTCTGAATCAGGAGAGAAATCTGCACAGATCAAGCACAGTTTACTATTGAAAACAGTCCAAAACAGCTCTAAACAATTATGTGGGTGGATGCTTTTTCACTGGAGGAAGCATTATTATGGACTCGTATTTTGGGCAGAAGGGACATTTAAAGTTGAAACTTATTTTAAAGTTTTAAGTTGTTTCTTATAAACACGCAGCTTTTCACTTCACTAGATGTTAACTGATGGACTGGAGTGGTGTGGATTACTTGTGGATTATCGTGATGTTTTTATCAGCTGTTTGGACTCTCATTCTGACGGCACCCATTCACTGCAGAGCATCCACTGGTGAGCAAGTGATGCGATGCTACATTTCTCCAAATCTGTTGAAGAAACAAACTCATCTACATCTTGGACGGCCTGAGAGTGAGTACATTTTCAGCAAGTGTTTACTTTTGGGTAAACTATTCTTTTAATGTAAAGCATTAGCACAAACTCAGTTTCACATAGCCAGTCTTTGACTACCAGCATAAAGTCTGGTCCACTTTGCAACGTTTCCTAGGCTACCCACTGAATACTTTACACAAATTTTGCCGATTTACAGTCTGGACGAATTGACAACGTTGTTGACAAAGTCTGCAGATTTGAGAAGACTTGTTTCACTGAAAATCAGTGTATAATGAACACCGACTCGGATATTTTTTTTTTTAGCTTCAGACTGCAAATCGATCCAGTGGGAGGATATCAAACATGTTTTGAGAACACTTACTGTTTTCATTTGCCATGTGTCTCCTAGAGCGTGTTTCTGTGTTTGTTGTGTTCGTAACGACTTGAAAATCGGATAGAATGTGATCCTCAAGCATTTAGTGTATGATTACCATTTTTAATCTGTAACCATTTTCAAAGCCAGCAAGGGTGTGATGCCTAGTGTTGTAAAATCTGTTCAGATTTGAAAAATTGTGTAGTGTATTCCAGCCTCTAAACAGTGAAAAGTTGGTCTGCGCTGTATTCAAGGCACCTGGCCAGTTCATTTTTTATGTGCTTTTTTTTTTTTTTATCTTTAGATATTTTTTTATCTAAAATATTACCACAGTAATAGAAAAAAATTAAATGTTTTAAAATAACAGCACAGTGTGCATTAATGTAATAATTGTTTAATGTGTGCATTAATGTAATAATTTCTGTCCGTCCAGAGTCACAATGGGGAAAATATTGATTTGATCCCCTGCTGATTTTGAAAGTTTGCCCACTTAGAAAAATTCATTCATTACATTTATATAGCACTTTTCTAAGTACTCAAAGCGCTTTACATTGTCAGGGGGTATCTCCTCATCCACCACCAGTGTGCAGCATCCACCTGGATGATGCGACGGCAGCCATAGTGTGCCAGAACGCCC
>NW_015554117.1:1041976-1042172 GCF_001515605.1 Sinocyclocheilus anshuiensis | reverse complement strand
GGGGATTGTTAGGAGGCCATGATGATCAGAGGCCAATGGGCAAATTTGGCCAGGATGCCGAGGTCACACCTCTTCAGAAAGAAGGGTCTGTAATTTTTATGGTAGGTTTATTTTAACATATAGACAGAATATCAACAAAAAAATCCAGAAAAAACACATTATATAAAGGTTAGAAATTGATTTGCATTTCAGTGAG
>NW_015554117.1:1036106-1041815 GCF_001515605.1 Sinocyclocheilus anshuiensis | reverse complement strand
GTTAATGCCAAAGAGCTCAATTTTGGTCTCATCTGACCACAGCACTTTCTCCCAAGCCTTTTCCGAATCATTTTGATGTTCTTTGGCAAACTTTAAACTGGCCTGTACATGTGCATTCTTGAGCAGGGGGACCTCCTTTGTAAGTGGGCAAACTTACAAAATCAGCAGGGGATCAAATAAATATTTTCCTCACTGTATAAACACAGTTACTTCACAGACTAACTCAGATAATACGCATACATATCTCATAATATACAGAATATAATATAAATAATAATATATAATTAAATTAAATATATTATGTTATTAAAAACTTTTTTGACTGCCTTGAGGCTAAGATTGCCACGGAGAGAATTTAGAGGGAACTTTTTAAGTTTTGCTCCAGTAATAGTTATATATATATTCACTTTTCAGCAATTCTTTTTATAATTCTTTATTGTTTCAAAGTTTCAGTGAATGGACTGAATCCCAGATATCCACTGACCATGGCTGGACTTGCCATTGGCTGGACTTACCGTCAGACATAACAACCCAGTGTTTGGGTAGTTTTTGTGTTACTCAGATCCTGGGTCAGACGTATTATTTATCGTAGAGTTATTTATCGCGGGGATTTTGCGTCTTCTCTTCTCGAGAGAGCAGTTCTAAGCGCCATCGAATTGATGCATTCTTCGGTAAAATACAGGTTTGTGTACATTTTATTTTATCTATAAAATCGCTACTGTGCTGTATATCATTAAATTTTATGCAGAGCAACATACAGGTGCACGGTGTGAATCACCTTTAACGAGTGTCGCGGTCTTTTCGCGTGATGGAAAAGCCTGATGCTTTGCATAAAATAAATGATTTTATTCATAAAGATACATGTCCTCAGAGCAGTTTATTGTTTGTTTATTGGTAGGTTATGGAGTCACAGCATGTTTCGGCTAGAGTGAAACGCAGGGCGGCGGTCCGTTAGCAGTTCCCCGCCGAACACGACTCCAGCTCAGGCACGAGAAGCAGCGCCGTTACGATGGAAACAGAATAATAGAGACTGGTTGATTACACGTGAATTACTTCTGTTTAATGTTGAATTTTTCTTCTAAAGTTTGTTAAACGAGTTTAAACATAGGCAATATGTATAAAAAACGATATAAACAATGCTGTAAATGATAAATAAAGGAAAATAAAGGAAGTTATCATGCAAACCAGTGGTTGTGTGGAGTATTTTAGAAAAATTTAGAGGATTTAAGTTAATCTGTAAAAAGTATTTAATGTATGAAGTAAAAAATAAGCTAGTAAAAATGAATAAACGCATTAGCGGGGTTAAATCAACCCATTATGCTGGGTAAATTTAACCCAAGATGGGTTCTGAACTATATTTACCCAGCCCTTGGGTTAATAACAACCCAAATTGGGTTGTTTTTAACCCAGTGCTTTTTAGAGTGTACCCGTTTATGTTTGTTTGATTTGTTCAATTATATGCCAGTCAGAAATAATCAGCCGCATTTCCACTGTGCACGCAAGGGCTAAACGGGCCAGCCGGGGCTAACAGCTTCCAACTGCGACCTTCAAGGCCATAATCAAACAGCATAAACTGATATTTATGATTATTTCACATAGAACAAGGACACATGTATTGAATTGCATCTGGGCCAATTAATTTGTGATCACATGGCTACTTTAAACAGCTCCATTAATCATTTAGCTCAGCACACTGATAAAGATAAAGATACATTCTCATATGTTCACACCTCATTTCTTTACACAGGATGATTCTATATTAATGTTCCACTAAATTACACGATTTGAAGAGTTTTGAGCACTCTCTCTCCCGTCTCACTGCCATCACACATAGTGGGGCAGAAATGTCATCAAAAGGATGTAAAAAAAAATAAAAAATTAGCCATTTAATGAGTTTTTATAGCCTATGATAGAGTTAGCCTATCACACAAACAATTGTTTTTCAGAATATCTGCATGATCACAAATGTAAAATAGGCTAAACAACAAGTTTCAGAGTAACTTCAGACACAAAATTCCGAAAAAAAAAATAGACCAAACAACAGAACCGCTGCGTCTCCAAGCAACACAGTGTTTTGTTCCTCAGTGTTTCACGGACCAGTAAATGATTCAATCAGGCTATAAATACAGTCGTTTGCGAAGTTAAATGAATTAGCATTTTAAACGATTCGGTTGATTTAAGGATTCAACTCACTCATTAAGACACTTGCTGCCACCTACTGGCGGTTGTAGTTTCATATTTTAAATAAGTAGCTTATTTCATTTTTGCAATCATTTAATATTTCTACATTAAAATGTTATATTTAAACAACACAATTTTTGCAGAATCTATCTATGGATTTTGTTGATAGTGTTTTCATTTGATTGTTAATATCCAACATGTCTTTTTATTCTGATTGAATTTATTGATTAAATTTGACTCTGATATAAGAGGACACAGATATGACAATACATTTTTATAATAATAATACATATCTGGCATTTTTTGCTCAGTGTTATTTCAGGGTTTTGATCTCTCAACTGAGAGAACACATCCTGTTTTTCGAATTATGATGACTATTTAATTTTACATCTAAACTTTAACTGGGCTAGACATGTTGCATATTAATTGTACTATATATGAACCTCAAAGCATATTTAAATTTTTGTGTATTTTGTGTTACTGCATCATGATGTCATAGTTGAGGACATTTGTAGTATATAGATATAGGGCCCAAACATAACCTCAAGGCCAGGGGCCCCCCGGCCCCCTAAGTCCTGCCCTGCCACTGAACCCTAGAGGCACAATCCTCACAAACACTATAATGTGCATGCAGCATGATGGCAGGACAATGCCATCTAGTGGCACGTTTTGCATGTTGTGGCTGCTTGTTCTGGTCAGAAAATCATACAAATACAAGTAGTTTCAAGACTCCCACCTTTAATAGACTCCGTGAAGAAGAGATTAATGCAATAGTTTCTAACTAACAGTACTTAGCATTAGACTGTCCTTTTGGAGATTTCAATCGTTATGTTCAGTTATTTATATACGGTTTTAGAATAATTTCATATACAGATTACTTTAAAGGGGTCCTATTATGCTCTTTTACAAAGTCTTGATTTTGTTTTGGGGGTGTACTAGAACATGCTCTCATGCTTGGTGGTTCAAAAAAAACATAATTTTTCACATAATTTACATTATTAAAATACCTTTCTCCCCAGTCTGGCACAAACGGCTCGATTAGTTCTGGGTTTGATGAAGGCCCTGCCTTCAGAAAAACGAAATGTGTTGTGATTGGTTAGCTGTCCCAGTGCGTTGTGATTGGCGAACAGCTTAGACGGTGTTTTAGTACTGCCCCGCCCCTTGCCAAAGCAGCAAGTTCCGTCTGCTCCGGTTTAGTTAAGGATGGCGTCAATATTGCCATATCAATTTGAGCCGGATTCAGACCCAGAAAACTATTGAACAAGAGGATTGCGCAGAACCTTTGCACGCACGGATATTGCAAGACATATTAGAGTGGTAACGTTATTGTTGTTTTGTTTTTTTGGTTAAATCACATTTTAGATACGATGTTAACAACCGCTTAATGCTCAGGAATGGAGTTAAAAATAAATAGCAACCACCGTTTCCTGACGTTGTCCGCTTTAGGAAGGCCAAACAAAGACATTTGAGCACGGGGGTCAAAAAAACAGCGTTTCTTCAACATGGCGAAAACTTGACGCTACAGCAGCTCTTCTTCTTCTTCGTTTTCTCTGATGCACCAACTCTACAGCAGCACTTCTTCGTCGTCGACTTGTCTGATGCACTCAACCAAGCATTCTAACCAAGACCTCGCCCCTCCCCACCCCCAACCATTCGAATTTCCGTAGGCGGGAATTATTTTAATTATATTCTAATGGGCCACTTTGTGACATCACAAAACCCCTAAAAGCAACGCTGTAGTCCAAACGAGCCGTTCGTTGTAGTTCTTGAAAAGGGATTTTTTAAAAACTAAATATCTCTCTTTGGAGTGGACTTTGAGATTTGTTACTTTGTAGATCTTTTTATGTCCAAACATACACACTACACACTGACTAAAATCCAAAAAGTGAAAAAGCATAATAGGACCCCTTTAAACACTATACACTAATTACATAAAATTCTCCTATAAATGACTGTTTACAGGTGCATATTTAAAATGTCATTTAAAAATAAGGTAACACTTATTTTATAACACTTACGTTTGCAAACATGAGATAGGCCTCAGGAACATGCATTAATTTGAGTTTGTTCAGTTACAAAAAATAATATTGTTCACTTATAATACAAGAGCTAATGTTAACTTAATTTAACTTGAAAATGGTTAAAGATAAATAGTATGTGAAGAAATTAACATTCTGATTAATACATGATGTTTAAGTATTGTTCAATGTTTTCTTATAATACCTAATGCAATAACTAATGAATAGAGCCTAATTGTGAAGTGTTACCAAAAATATTTAACAGTTATACATTGTAACCAAAAAATATTTAGACACTTAAATCACAACTAATTTGTCTAAATGTCATTGTATTAGGTATCAAAATACCAAGCAAGCAAAAATACTTTTTTCTTCATTTTTACCTGTATTTACTCATCAAAATTCTAAAGCATTCTTTAAAAAATAAAGATATTTTGTTATCTAAAAACTGAAATACACAACTTCTGTACAGATTTTTGCCCCGATTTACAGTCTGGACGAGTCGACATTAGTTGCTGAAAGTCAGAGCCAGCCTGCAGATGTTGAGAAGACAGAGTTGACCGATTTCAAAGAAAACCACGTAGTGTATGATGGGCACAGGCTCTGATTCCATTCAGTCGTCGGAGGACAAACGTTTAATATTTTAAGCCGATTTTAAAACATTGCTTTCATTTTTCATGCATCTCCTAGCAGCAAGCCACGTGTTTCTGCCTGAGATTGTTGTGAAAGTGGTAGATCCTCAGTCGCTTAAGTTACTCCTCTGTAATGTCGGCAAGTGTATGACACCTAGTGTTTTAAAATCTGTTCAGATTTTAAGAGTCGTGTAGCGTATTCCTGCCTTAACATCGATATTCATACATTTGTGTTTTAAGTGTCCAAATACTCAGGGAGAACATTGAATAAAGGACGAAAAACCTAAATAACACCTTTTTTATGTTTGGCATCCAATATGTTCCTGCTCACTTATCAAAGAGGACAAAGTTTTACCCACACTACTAAAGAAAAAATACTGTACAGTATTAGAGTTTAAGACCGATACCGATGATAGTACTTCACGCACAGACTCTGTGAGTGTTTCTCAGGAGAATCATTACATCCTCAGCACTTACAGCAGCACCTTCCTGATGCTCAGTAACTCTCCAGGTCCTGGATCAGACCTTCTTGAGACTGAACCTTCAACCTTTGAGTTAGTGATCTGGATCCTGAACCATCAGGCTGTGTTTATGTCCACAGTTTAAAAACAAAGATTGTGCAGTAAGAGCAAAAAATGATATTAAATATATTTATTTAAATAGATCATCTTTAATATTATTTCATAAGCAGGAGTTCTGCATTAATTTAAGGAATTTTGCAATGTTCTCCAAAAACAGCACACATCTATTTGATGTGCCAAAACAGAAGCAAAAAGCAATGAGAACACCAAAAAAAGTCAGTTTTCCAGTTCTGAATATGACTAGAAAATTAAGGATACCTTAAAAAAAAAAAAAAAAAAAAAAGACAAAACTATGAA
>NW_015554117.1:1033182-1035696 GCF_001515605.1 Sinocyclocheilus anshuiensis | reverse complement strand
GGAGGAAAAACAGAATTCTTTAACGAGGGATAGAAATTAGAGAAACATCTAGCTAAAAAAAAAAAAAAAAAAGTAAAGTCAAAACTATAGAGACACATCAAATTTGCTTTTTTTTTTTAGACACACACACACACACACACACATATATTTGAATGTATGCATCTTTAAGAACCACACAAAGCAGTGAAAAGTAATGTTCTCACTGGTGTATAAGCACTGAATTGTCTTGATAAAAAGGAGGAAATCATTTAGTTTGCCATTAATGTTTGCCAAATTATCCAGAGATCCGTTATCATGATTAAAAGATCTGCCATCTGTCAAATCATCTCAAGATGTATTAAGCAAGATACAAAGAACAGACCCCTGCTTTAGACTCACAAACACTGGATTCAGCACTGAGTTGAGCATGATATCAATTTGTTACAAAAATGTTATTTTTAACAAGTATTAAGTACAAAAAAATTATAATAATCAATTTTGCTCGACTAAACTGTTAAATACATATTTTAAAAATATTTAAATGTCTACATAGGATTCTTATGAGCCATGTTTTTAACCTTATGTCCTAGAGACTATTTTAATATCAGTGGTGGTTCTGGGCAAACCAAATATTTCATTATGGGTCCGTATGCTGACCCTGAGCTCGGTCCTCAACACAGAGACGGATCTCACTGACAGCAACGTCACACTACAAGAAAACAGCCCTTCACATGAGAAGATATCAAATATTTAACAGTGGACTTAAGATAATAGTGCACTTCATACAAAAGAAATGCCATAGATGAACTAGTTCAGATTATAAATACTAAATGATGTTTGAAGCTGCTGTGAAATACCCATAAACTCATTCAATATTAATATAGCCAATATTAATATTCAATACTAATACATTTATAATAAAGTTATGGTGCTATGCAATCATAAACACAGTTAGACTAAAGAACTAAGGCCTAATTTCCATGAACTATTCAGTCGGGGTGTCCTTCTGTCATATTGCTGTTGTTGCCGCTTTATAAACATTTTATAAGCCTGACAATCAATTAAAATAGTAGTAAAATCATTTTTAGTCATAATTACAAAGATGCATCAAGTCCACCAGTTTTTCAACATATAATTTCTGTGAAAAACATTTCAGTCGTGGGAGATAAAGTGGCCACAAAAGCAAATGGACACTTGTAACTGCAATTGTATGTACAAATGTATTTCCATCAAAATATCAAGACCTGGTTTCACAGACATGCATTTTAGTCTGGGACTAGGCTTAAGCCTGTCTGTGATACCGGGGTGTTTTTAAAAAAATCATTTCTGAGTGAAAATTGTTTCAAGGTAAATGCTACCTCAATTTTTTTTTCTCTGTGTATGAAGCAAGACAAATAATGTTAAAAAAAAGGCAGTAAGTCTTGCACAGTGGTTATTCTGCAAGGACACCTGGGTAAATGCAGGGGGAGCTAGCTTCACAGATCAACAAACAAAAACAAAAAAAAAAGACTTTGAAACCAGTTGGTTAAAAATAATTGAAGAAGTGGCTCAGAAAAGTAAGAAAAGCTCCAGCATAATGTGTGTACATACAACATTAGGTTTGAAATTTGACATCTAATGCAATGAAATTCAGAAACTAAGCGTGACTGAAGTGTCCAAATCCTTTTTGGGGCCATAGAATGGAATGGAATAGAATAGAACAGAACAGATAAATCACAAAACATAATGAATCTGCTGTCAAATTAGATTGTGTTAAGGCCATTAAATGTTTAGTATTAAACATGTAGTTGGATGCATTTTACAAAAACACTGTTTTGCATGGTAAGAATCTCTGTATCGAAATGTCTCATGACTTCTTTATTGAAGCCAAGTTATTTAACTATGACTATATTCGCAGGATGCACACAGTGTTGAATGCATTGCCAACAGTGATCTTTTTCTTGAATACTAATTTGATTGGGCGGCCAAAAGCAAGGTATTTTTAGAAAAAAACATGCAAGGTTTATCAAAGCATATTACTTATCATTTCACATACTACAAAATATAACAGTATGCCGTTTAAATGTCAGTGTGCATTATACAGTTCTGCTAGAATAATATTCTGAAAAAAGTTGTTTTTTTCGCAGCGATGGCATAGAAGAACCATTTTTGGTTCCCCAAAGAACCTTTCAGTGAGCAGTTCTTAAAGGGGTCATATGATGCGATTTAAATTTTTCCTTTCTCTTTGGAGTGTTACAAGCTCTTGGTGCATAAAGAAGATCTGTAAAGTTGCAAAGACTAAAGTCTCAAATCCAAAGAGATATTCTTTATAAAAGTCAAGAGTCAACCACGCCTACCTAAAACGGCTCGTTCTAACACGCCCACGTCACGATGTGGGAAGATTTGCATAACGCCGCCCAAATGTTCACGCAAAGAAAGAGTAACTTTTATTCTCGCTGTAGTATTGTTGTCGCTGCTGCCATGTCATGAAGACGCTGTGTGTTTCGTTGTGAAAGTGAAACTACTTTGTTTGGTCTTCCAAAAGAGGATGATATC
>NW_015554117.1:1030777-1032433 GCF_001515605.1 Sinocyclocheilus anshuiensis | reverse complement strand
CTGTGTACGAAGCGGAGTCCAGCCCGGGGTCGTCACATCTGGTTGCCGCAAGCCCACCGGCCGCTCCTTCGTCAAATCCGCCGGCCGCGCCGTTCTCAAGCCCACCCACCACCGCTCACTCTAGCCGCCAGCCTCCACTCACTCTAGCCTTCCGGCCAGGTCAGGACTGGCCATCGGGAGCACAGGGAGAATACCCGGTGGCCTGGCGGCTGATTTGGCCCGATGCCCTTTTTTTTATTAATTATTATTATTAAGATTTTATATTTATGCCTTCTAAATGTACCAAAGTGATCATTTCCGATTTTTTCAATCGATAATAAATCATAAATCGGTCTTGACTGGCAGCGCTGCGCTATACGAATCAGCTCACGTCTGTCAAACGATTCCGAACAGAACTGATTCACGGGACTCGATGAAAGAGAGGAAGCGGACAGAAGCAGCAGTGAAATGTAGCAACATCACTGACCTGTTCATTGTGAAATATTATTGCAATTTATAATAACTATTTTCTATGTGAATATCTTGTAAAACGTAATTCATTTCTGTGATCAAAGCTGAATTTTCAGCATCATTACTCAAGTCTTCAGTGTCACATGATCCTTTAGAAATCTTTCTAATATGCTGATTTGCTGCTCAAGAAACATTTATGTTGAAAACAGATTCGATTATTTTTCAGGTTTCTTTGATGAATAGAAAGTTCAGAAGAACAGCATTTGTATTAGACTTTTTCAACAAATATATTGTACTAATTTTGACATTCAGGCACTTAAAGAAATCGTTTTAATACACTACTAGTCAAAAGGTTTTGATGAGTAAGATTTTTGTTTTTAAATAAGTCTCTTCTGCTCACCAAGCCTGCATTTATTTGATTCAAAATACAGCAAAAACAGTAATATTGTGAAATATTTTTATAAAACGTAATTCATTTCTGTGATCAAAGCTGAATTTTCAGCATCATTACTCAAGTCTTCAGTGTCACATGATCCTTTAGAAATCTTTCTAATATGCTGATTTGCTGCTCAAGAAACATTTATGTTGAAAACAGATTCGATTATTTTTCAGGTTTCTTTGATGAATAGAAAGTTCAGAAGAACAGCATTTATCTGAAATAGACAAAAGGTACAATTTTGGCCCTTTTTTGCCCTGTGTGGCCTGGATGAGTGTGAGAATTCCCGGCCTGAAATTGCATCCCAGTTTTTGCTATTTAAAATAACTATTTTCTATTTGAATATATTTTAAAATGTAATTTATTGTGATTTCAAAGCTAATTTTTTAGCATCATTACTCTAGTCACATGATCCTTCAGAAATCATTCTAATATTTTGTTTTGCTGCTCAAAAAACATTTATTATGATGATGATGTTGAAAACAACTGAGTAGAATGTTTTCAGGTTTCTTTGATGAATAGAAAGTTCAGAAGAACAGCATTTATCTGAAATAGACAAAAGGTACAATTTTGGCCCTTTTTTGCCCTGTGTGGCCTGGATGAGTGTGAGAATTCCCGGCCTGAAATTGCATCCCAGTCCGGCCCTGCCTCCGGCCTCCGCTCACTCAAGGCCACCGTGTGTGACGCTGTTTCTCGTAGTGAAAGCGAAACTACTTTGTTTGGTCTTCCAAAAGAGGACACGACTAGAAATCAGTGGTTAAGTTGTATTT
>NW_015554117.1:1019699-1030765 GCF_001515605.1 Sinocyclocheilus anshuiensis | reverse complement strand
TTCCGTCACACGCTTGAGGTATTCGGCCAATCACAACGCACTGGATAGCTGGCCAATCAGAGCACACCTCGCTTTTCAGACCGATGAGCTTTGTAAAAATCAACGCGTTTCAGAAAGGCGGGGCACAGAAGAGAAACAATAATGTACAGTATGTGGAAAATAATGTGTTGTTTGAACTTTAAACATTTCATTACACCAAATACACAAAATAATGTTCTTTTTAGAAACATCATATGACCCCTTTAATAGAATCTTTTTTTCTGTGTGAAGAACATTTTAAGAATCTTAAGAACCGAAAGGTTCTATAGAACCTTTTGTGTAATGGAAAGGTTCCATGGATGTTAAAGGTTCTTCATGGAACCACTGATGCCGTTTTTTAAACTGCAGTTTAGACTTGCTGTCAACACTTGCTGCTCAGCAGAAAAGATTTTGATACTTTGTCAGTCAATCAGAGTTAAGGCTGAACTCTTTGAACAGATCAGCACAAAAGATGTTTTCTGTAATTTCACATATTTAGAGAGTAAGAAAAACGCAACAAAACGCTGTTAACACATGGCCTAAAACCGTGGTTGGACCGAAGTCAAGTAAAAGAAAATTTCACCTTACCAAATCTCTGGTTCCTTCGAGGAAAGAGAGCAGACACTCCAGAATATCAGACATCCTGGTTGCCCCGACCAAAATGATTCCAGCCGTTTCCAACCAATCACCATTTGGTGATGCTGCATCATGAAAGACTCAATCCACAGGTACACAAGGCCATCGCTGTGGTAGATCAGCAGAGATTATGCTCCATCTCTCCATTCTACGCATTGCTACGGTTTCAACAATGAGGTGTACGCATTTCATACTCAGATTTGAATCCAACTGGCTGAACAACGAAAATGCCATGTAAAAGTTTTGCAATGCATGCATTGCTTTGCCATTTTCAAAAGTGGAAAATCCAAACATTTCACTAAACTAGATTAGAGCAAATGGGGAAACTTCATTCATCCTGGCATTAAGCCATTACCTTTCCGTGTGTTTGTGGCTGAGTGAAGCTCAGCTAACATCTACTGTCCTGAAATCAATGATCATTTACCTTCCCAGCACTGGAGTTCTTCATAGAACCGCAAAGCAGACGGACATCCAAAATCCAGCACCACCTTTGTGAGTCCACTGGAGAAAACTGGTGATTTCATTCCATTCAAGAAGAGCAGAAGCACAGAAGAGCTCTCAATACAAATGACCGACGTGTCATTTCAAATGCTCCGTCATTAGTTTGAACAAAGTGCTTCTGGGCTGTTCGACGAGTTTATGGACATTAGTTTATGTGAAGAATAAACTAAACATTTGGTATGTCTACCTTATGTACACCTGATTCAAATCCAGCTAAAGCTGCATCAAATGATATCAAACCAGGCAGACATACAAAATGTATAGTGCCGTGGTACTGGAATTAAGAGCCACTGGTTTAAATGAAGGTTTAACGTAGTGCGAATAACATTTTAATAATCTGTAGAACTTTTTCCACTATAAATAACCTTTTGCACAATGGAAAGATGTTAAAGGTTCTTCAAGGAACCACAGCTGCCAATAAATAACTATTTTTGAAAGTTCAGCTTGAACAAAGGTTTGTTTTTACTAACAACTTGTTTTTAAACCAAGAGCCTAATGTCAGTGTTAAAATCTGTTTAACTTTTTTGAAAACCACACACCAGACTGAAGTTACCAGTGGAAAACCATTAGGGAACTTTACCACTGTTGGGCGCAAGCACTGCTATTATTTGAACTACATTTCTCAGTAGCAAGGTGATAGAGATCATGAAGCTTTACAGTACTGAGGCCTCTTACCGATTAAGGCAAAACACTACATGCAAAACATCTAAAAAACGAAATGTGTTAATTACACTTCATCCACTTGAGTCAGCAGGTTTCTATTACAATACACACCGTTTCCTCAAAATGAGATTCTCATGCACTGAGCCAGAAATCTCCATTTCAGTAGCACTTACATACACCAAACTTTACAGCTTCATTTCTATCTATATTCTTAAGGTGTTTACAGAGGGGGTTGTTCATATATCATTCGCCTGACTTTAGACATTTGTTTCATATTTTTACCATATTCACCTGTAGTGTCTTGCCTTAAGAATTTGTCGATTTAAGATTAATACAGTTTAAGAAGTTCTTTCCAATCATTGTTTTTGCCTAAAAATGTTTGCTCATTTTCTCGATCTTCTGGACAAAACCAGGACTAGCAAATAATATATTTGTGAACTAATCCTTCTTGTATGTCTGTACAATGTATCAGTCAGTATAAGTGCGTTTGTGAATCACTGAATCAGGCAGACAATTCACGGACTGAACACGTCAGCGTGGTTCAGGAGTTAACAATGAAACAATAAGATACTTAAGAGCACAGAGATCAAAAACAGCACTGGATGATACGCAAAAATAACGACTATCCTACAAATGCATTCCAACATTTGCCAATAACGAGGGTCTTTCATTAGGTTCAATGCAAGCTCATAATGTTATTCGCTACTGATTGCGGTTTGAAAGTTATACCCTTTTCAGGTGTTTTTGACCTTATATACATGTTCCATCTTGATTTCTTAATTTTCTCAAGACTCACACACAGATGTGTAAAAAAGTTTCAGATGCACCTTTTCTTGTTCTGTTTCCTAACACACTTGTATACACAAATGACAGCTTTACATTTTTCACATTACTAAAAAAACATGTATGAAGTAGTTTTAGCTTGTAGTGAAGCAAGAAACGTTTTTTTTAT
Organism: Sinocyclocheilus anshuiensis; assembly: GCF_001515605.1. NCBI lineage: Eukaryota > Metazoa > Chordata > Actinopteri > Cypriniformes > Cyprinidae > Sinocyclocheilus > Sinocyclocheilus anshuiensis. Next base: position 1,027,995 of record NW_015554117.1, on the reverse strand, counting down.
AATTAGAAAAATTTACTTAAAATTATAATAAATGCATTTGAGTAGGTTGCCACCTTTATTTACAATTATTAATTCACCAGCTGCAAACATTTTACTCTACACGCAAAAGTCTTAATCTGACAATCTAAAGTTTTTTTTTTTACAGTTAAATAAAACTCAAATAAACCAGTTTTAAACTGTCTATGATTGATTCTCCTTGCATTTCCTGAACCCACCTGTTGTCCTCTTTGCGTTTTCCCAGCAACTGTTCTTCCGCCTCCTGCCTAAATCAGTCAGTGATGCACCAAAATTGTGGTTTTCCTATAAAAGTGACTGCTAAGCCTTTGGTTCCTGGCCACCTCTATGAGCTTCAGTGTGTTATGGAGTGCATGCATGTGAGGTGCCAGTGAACGTCATTTAGATACAGCATCGAACAGTAAACGGTTTCTACTGGTCAGACACTTCAGCCATCTGAAGAGAAACACCCCATGTACCAACCCCTGTTGTGCTCACAGCACATATTCTCTTTAAAACAGATTAAAATTTAAATCCATCTGATAAAGTTCATTTATTTATAAGGCACTCTCTTTGTGTGTGTTCCATTTTATACAACAACTAAACAATGGAAATCATACTATTTAGGGCTAATTATATGAGAATGACAGCCGTTTTAATGTTGGCAAGTTATCTGGAGGCAGTTCATTACTGTTATATTTAATACTTTTTGTCAAGAAAACTTGTTTTCGTGTCAAGATCATAAGAAACATAAGTTGTGTTTGAGAAAACAAGACAATTAATATTGTATGGTCTCTTTGGGCTTCCGTATGTTATTATTTCCGTTTAGAGCTTGTGGTACCGTACTGCTCGCTGACGCTGTTCTTGTTTCGCAAATAGTCAAATTTGGGTCAAATCTGAAGTTGGCAAATTAAATTTACTAAAAACTGAGTTTTAGATCAAATATAGTCATTTGCATCTGTTCAATTTAAAGGAATAGTTCACCCAAAAATGAAAATTTGCTGAAAATGTCCTCACTCTCAGGCCATCCAAGATAAGTATTTCTTTTCATGGAAACAGATTTGGTGAAATGTATCATTACATCACCTGCTCACCAATGGATCCTCTGCATCGAATGGGTGCCGTCACAATGAGTCCAAACAGCTGATAACAGCCAATTTGTTTCTTACAAACACGCAGCTTTTCACTTCACAAGATGTTAATTGATGGACTGGAGTGGTCAACTGTCTGGATTCTCATTCTGACGGCACCCATTTACTGCAGAGCATCCATTGGTGAGCAAGTGATGGAATGCTACATTTCTCCAAACAAGTACAAGAAACAAACTCATCTACATCTTGGATGGCCTGAAGGTGAATAAAGTTTCAGCAAAAAGGGTTGGTGGGGGGGGGGGGTAACTATTCATTTAAGCAGCAAAGTAACAAAACATTTGTAAGTCATATCAAACAACGATGTATCAAAAGTTTCTTAAAAAGCAACCTAGTCCATCCAAAACATATACGACAGATTTAGAAGAGCCTTTGAGACTGTGTGCAAAATGTCAAACGTCATGGAATGTTCAATATAGACACACATTTAAGCAAAATCAGCTCTACTACAGAACAGCAGTGACCGTGTTGTGACAAAATTCGTCATTGAAAGCGATGCCACTGAAACACGGAAAGAAAACTAGACAGTCATGACACTAACCTTGTTTTATTTTGTGCTCTATGGCAGTTTCAGGAAAAAGGGTTGGGGGGGGGGGGGGTAACTATTCATTTAAGCAGCAAAGTAACAAAACATTTGTAAGTCATATCAAACAACGATGTATCAAAAGTTTCTTAAAAAGCAACCTAGTCCATCCAAAACATATACGACAGATTTAGAAGAGCCTTTGAGACTGTGTGCAAAATGTCAAACGTCATGGAATGTTCAATATAGACACACATTTAAGCAAAATCAGCTCTACTACAGAACAGCAGTGACCGTGTTGTGACAAAATTCGTCATTGAAAGCGATGCCACTGAAACACGGAAAGAAAACTAGACAGTCATGACACTAACCTTGTTTTATTTTGTGCTCTATGGCTCTTCACTTGCCAGAAATGATGGCAACCCTGCACCAGTAAAGCGTCAGTGCAAAGCAAAGAACACAGAAACATTGTTTGCCTCCCATATGTCGAAGACGTGAAAAGACGAGAGCAGAAAAATTGACCGAGACACTGAACGCCCTTGAGGAGTTCTGTAGGAAACCCCTCGTATTTTACCTGTGATACCGCTGGTAGTGCAGCTCCGTCTTCCTGTTTTCCTTCAGGTCCTTCCGTTACTGGCACAGCCGGATTGGCCACAAAACTTTTCCACTCTAAAGATCAAATTAAAAAATAATTTTAAAAACAAATGTCACATACATTCATGTCAAGTCCTATGAAAAAGCATTATTAAAGAATGTACTAGAAGCTAAAGAAAGGTCATATGTGGGTGTTTACCTGGTTTGAGTGTTTCAGCGTCAAGCATGCCTCCTTCCTGAAGACTTCGAATATCATTGGGTTTCACTTTATCCCATGGGATATACGTGACGCCCCGCTCCATGTCCCAAAACTTCTTCAAGTCCATCTTTATGCCCTTATTCAATGCCCATGCGATCTGATCAAGGACAACAAGTCAAACAACTGCCACACAGATTCAAAACAAGCTACAACACATGCAAACATGAGCTCTGGGACTATCAGTAAAGTAACACAATTAATCCAACAGCAAACACAACACATTATGACTATTTAAAGTGTGGATTTGTGTCTAACTAGAAACCATCTGGAAGTGTATTCACAGAAATAAAATGATAAAGACAATGATTATCAAAATTAACTTCTTACTTACCCATGAAATTAATTACGTGAGAAGAGTGATGCAAGAGACGTAAAACTAGCACAGCTATGTAGTAAATTGAGTTCAAAGGCAACGGTCAATTATACAAATTTATTCATCCACAGAATGCTATGACTTATCATTCATTAAGCATTGTCTCCTAATCTAGCTTTCTAAAAAAAAAAACTGGCACTGTATACTATCAATATTGCTGGTTCTGTAACGAATTGCTTGTGTTCTTGGTTAGAATAAAAGCATATGCTAAATGTATTCAAGAGAGTCATATAATAAGCAATAATACCTCTAAACCAAGAATCTTAACCCAAAAACGTTGCTGACAGGAAGAAAAGGTTGGTTACGGTACCTTAATAGTTTTCTGGTTGACTTTAACAACCCCTCTGCTGAGTTTATTCAGGGCCGTGTTGGCATCTTGTCTGTGCACCATGACAATGTAGGCACAACCTCTGGGAGGAATCATCTACACAGAAACATTTAATAAAAACTTAAACTTTAGTTAAAGAGTAAATACATGCTAAAAAAATATAATAAAAGCCACCAACGCAAGGGAAATCAACTAAATAGATCATCCTGGTTTCACATTTGACTCTATTCCTGTGAGCCAAATTTCCATTGCGGAAAAGATGCTAATTTTACCAGCAGGCTCTGTTCCGAAATCTAGTGAGCAGCCTTGCTGTCTACATAGGCAGCTGCATCCTATATAAAATTTAACTACGTAAGAGACCTATCCGAGCCTCATATACAACATTTAAAAATAATATGTGGATAAGCGAACAAAACCATATTGAAATACACATAAAAATGCAATGCATTTTGGGACTGCCTTCTCTACATGTGATGCCTATAATGCTTTATGAACTACCACTCAAAGGTTTAGGGTCAGTAAGATTTTTTTGTTTTTAAAAGAAGTCTCTTATGCTCACCAACTGCATTTATTTGATACATACAGTAAAACCAGTAATATTGTAAAATATTACTACAGTTAAAAATAACTTTTCTAATTGAATAAATTTCCAAATGTAATTTATTCCTGTGACCAAAGCTGAATTTTCAGCATCATTACTCCAGCCTTCAGTATCACATGATCCTTCAGAAATCATTCTAATATGCAGATTTGCTGCTCAAGAAACATTTATCATTACTAATGTTTTATAACAGTTGTGATGCTTTATATTTTTTTAGAAACTGTGATACACTCTCTCTTTCAGGACTCTTTGATGAATAGAAAGTTCAAAAGACATTTATTTACTTTTGTAACAATATCAATTACTTTACTGTTACTTTATCAATTTAATGCATCCTTTCTGAATAAATAAAAATATTGTGTTGACCCCAAACTTTTGAACAGTGATGTGCATTGATATGATTGATCTATACACACATTGATGGACTCGATCTGTCCAAACTCCTCCATCAGACTCATGATGTCCTGCTGCTGAGTCTTTTTGTCCAGCTGTCCGATCCATAGTGTAGTACTACACACTAAAACACAAACAAAAACACTCCTAAACAGCAAATCAGTACAATAACACAATAAGATGACATCTAACATTTATTAGTGCTAAAAAAAAAAAAAAGACAGCTACACATTCTATTTCATGCTTACAAAAATTGTGGTAAGACTTCACTGTAGTAAAACACAATTATAAGATAAGGTGGTGTTCTCACCACTGAGAGTTTCCTTCTTGACAGGCGGAAGTCCTTTCTGTCGCCGCTCTCGCTCTTTCTCCCTGTCTCTCCTCTCCTCAGATCGCGCCTGTGGGGAACGGCCTCGACGCTCTCTGGATCGGGAGCGTGTGCGGTGATACCTCGACCGTTCTCGGCGGGAACGTGAACCGGACCGTGATCTTCGTGAGCGTGATGACGATCGTCTCCGTGGAGACCTTGGAAAGACACACCATTCAAAAATTAAACGGCAATCTTTTTAAGAGACTAAGTTCAAGACCCTTCGTGAAACACACCTTGATCTCGTCCGTCTGCTGGGTCTTCGATCTCTTCCATCATGCACTGAGTGTTCGGTCTCAGCTGAAGCCTGAAATTATGAGTCAAAGACATACTGTAAGCGGTTTTAGCCTAACTGATGTGAGTCAGAAAGTCAGAAAGTTCAGAACGAGTCATTTTAGCATTTACATATGGCCCTATGAATTTCCACGATGCGGAAAACACAGATAATAACAGAATACAGTCATAAAAATGGAATTTACTGTATAACACGGAATGTCACAGAATTTGGCAAATGTTTAATGAAGTATGGCTGTACACCTTATCAAATAGCAATAATTACATTTTAACAGGTTAATTAAAATGTGAATGTTTTATGGCTTCATTTGCTTACCACCAGTTTTGATAATACATTTGTATTAAATCATAAATACAGAAACACTGAAACAGAAAACATAGAATTTCTGAAAAAAATAAAAATAAAAAAATGGCAAAAATGGCGATAAATTATCAAATTGTTAAAAGTTTCATGAATTCAATTGACCAGACATACTTATTGATTATTAAACCATTAAAGCGGAATCCTGACATTTAAATAAGAAAAAAAAAACACTCATAAATGTTAAATCTTTTATAAATTGTTGTTAAACTGTAAAAGTTTCATGAGTTTAATTAGATATCCTTTTTGATTACTAAAATGAAACCATTAAAACAGAATCCAACAAATAATTTAAATTTCAATAAGAGCTCTACTTGGACTGGTGAGGACATTTTGACTTATGAGTAGAGCCCGACCAATATGGGTTTTTTGGGGGGCCAATACCGATATTAGGACCGGATATTAGGATATTAGTACCAGTCAAAAGTTTGGACACTTTCCCATTCGTGTGTCCAAACTTACTTTAATGCCCTTTGAATGTAATGTGTACGTTCCCTTGGAACTGGAATGTACACGCGTGAAGTCCACTTCGCAGGGCACTTACGGTTGAATAAGACAACGCTTGAATGCTGCTGCCTGAACAAGAGACCTCCTTACTGAAGTGAAAGTGTAAGCTAGTGTCACTATCTCGCGAACGTGGCGGCGGATCTTCACTAAATTCGGGGGATCCCTTTAGCTGGACGAGCCCTCTCGAACGTCACCCTCCGCTCGTCGGTAGCCCCCTGGGATCGCCAGATCGGTCAACGCCCAACCACGAATTTAACCGCCCATAACTCACGGACCCCGGGGGCTATCGATGGGAGGGGTGGTCTCTAGGGCTGTCAAAATAGCTGAAAAACTAAATTATATTAAAATTTCAAATGCATAATTTCAGTTAGGGTGAAGAAAAGCTTTTGGCTTCTCTTCTGAGGCCACAAGAGGGCGCGTCGAGCAAAATATTACTAATGCACGTTTATTCGGTAAGATAACATGACTATCTGTGAAAAAAATGCATAATGTTTAAAATAATGTTTATAAACCATTAGGGGTGTGCGATATTAACAAAAAAATAATCTCAATATTTTCTGGGATTTTATCGATAACTATAATTAGACTAAATTTTGCTGAGTGTGTTATTGTGCTGGTATCTTAAGGACTGCCGTGGACAGCTGACTTGATATTCTTCATATTCTGTGCAGTGGTCAGTTCACACTGATAGAAATAAATCTTTTCCAATAAGTTTTAACTGATTTTTACATTTTATGGGCATTTTGACCTTTATAAAGCCTTTTTTTTCTAAAAGTGTCCATTATCTTTTGAATACTGATATTTGAAATTATTTAAATAATAAAAGATACTCTGAATGTGAAATTAAAACCGCCAGTAGGTCCCATGTCTTGAATTTGTGATCATTCTAAATGTATTGTAATAGACTGAATCATCAGCACTCTAAATGTGTGCACGCACTAGTCTTACTTCACTATTACTTCACGTAATGTATGCGTGCACTCTGTAGGGGTGCTTTGAAAGTTTTTTGCAAAATACTCGATAATGTCAAATCGCACATCGTTAAAACAACAATTATTATATTAGCCTATCGCAGACACCCCTAGTTTATAGGAGAAGGGACAGAGAGGTGTAGAATAAAATTATGTGAAAATGTGTTTTTTTAAACTAAGCATTAAAGGGATAGTTCCGACACAGTACATTTTTCATTTAAAAACATGAGATGCAGGGGGATGCGAAAAACCCCCCGCCATAAAGTCTCGATATATGTTAAATTGCATGAATTTTACATGGCTTTCTAAAAATGCGGCTTCTTTGTGCGAGATGTGAGTGCAACGGTAATAGATGTCCCTCTAGAAAATGTGCCAAATATGTGTTCTGTGTGAACTGCTTGGTTTCGGTTTTGATGTAAACAAGATCTTCTCCGCATTGTTCTCTTTTTCCGCAATATTTTTAATGAACAACACAGCAGCGCCGCATCTAGTGGCTTCAACTGGATAGGCTAACAAAAACATTATAATGCAACGACACTTACATTGTCATCGCATCTCGTGCGCCACTGATAAGGCTGTCTGACGCACACCTAAAATTCGAATGCAACGTTTTTGCATTCGAATGTGGATTTTTATTTTAAAACCGACGAATACTCGAAATTCAAAAAAAAATTTGACAGCCCCAGTGGTCTCATTCGAAAGGGGGCCTCGAGGTGTACACTAGGGCTGCACAATTAATCAATTTTATAATCGCAATTACAATTATGGATGCCACAATTACGTAATCGTTCAAAGTGGCAATTAATTGTTCAAAGTCCACTTATGTTATTCTGCGTGCTTAAGATGCATTTTTTTCTTTCTACATGTTATCTTAAGGGTTTTTCCCATTATTTTAATTTTAGTATAACATTATAATACCATTCATATTTTTACTTTGTTATAATTTAAAGAAAAAAAACAATCCGATGTATAGTTGACATTTGCGGCTTAATACTATAGAAAAGCACTAAAAGTTTTTCAGTTAGAGTGCTTTCAGCTTGTTTATTTTCATATAAAAATACGCCATGCAGTTGCATTAAACAATGGTATAAACATCGTTCAATGTAAATTGTGATAATCGTAATTAATAATCGCAATTACAATTTCAAGGGAATAATCGACAATTGTGATTTTTGTCATAATCGTGCAGCCCTAGTGTACACTCAATTCGGCGTTCGAGAGGGTTCCTCGAGCTGAAGGGATCCCCGAATGTGGTGCGGATCTGCCGCGACGTTACAGAGATATGGCCGTTCAAAGTTTCAATGGTATTCCATACACTTAAGCTTTAAAGCAGTGGTCACCAACCTTTTTAGGCCCAAGGTCCCTGACCTCGGCTATTATGAAAGACAAGATCTACCTATTGAAGAACTGATAGATAAAGACATCCCAGATTGTACTTCAAATTTGAGGCCATTTAATTAGTGAAGCGCCGATCATAGCTGATTCAGAATTCAGAATTCTTTTCTTTCTTTCTTTTTTTTAAACTAGCAAATTATCTGATTCTGATACTGATTTTTAAGCAAATTTATTTATTGGCTATTTGC
>NW_015554117.1:1019214-1019664 GCF_001515605.1 Sinocyclocheilus anshuiensis | reverse complement strand
CCAAACAAACTGTCTTTAAGCAAAAATACCTAGCCATTTGAAATTAGAGGCAACCACTCCATTTTAATCATGATCTGCACGGGCAGTTGTTTTTGTTTTGATTTAGATTAATTTCAGGATTTAAACAAAAACAGAATGGTCTGACTTTAGGTCTTATTTATTTATTTGTTACATAAAACATCTGCACGAAACAAAAACAGCAGGTCTGAATGAGAAGCACTCTCTGACAGCAGGTGGCGCTGATGAACAGGGTTGCCAGGTTTTCACAATAAAACTAGTCCAATGGCGTTTCGAGGGGGATTCCCCTGTAAAAATCGCATTCCAGGGCTAAAATACACGTTTTTTGGCGGGGATCTTCCAGTAAAATTCACATTCCAGGGGCTAAATATCACGTTATTGGGGTCGCTTCAACCCGCGGACATGAACAACAACCCGCGGCAACAGTGTTAA
>NW_015554117.1:1010605-1018804 GCF_001515605.1 Sinocyclocheilus anshuiensis | reverse complement strand
TATAGTGTTTCCTTGGTTACCGCTGTAAACAAAGCAGAGCTGCGCTTTATACGGAGAAGAAAATGCCATTGCCATCTAAACTTTTCTCAAGACAGTTCCCTTCAGTGATACATTAATATAACCCCAGAAATGTAATGCATTTTTGTACTTATTTTACTGTTATTTCCGGGATCTACTGGGACAGTGATAAAGATCTACAATCGACAGGTTGGCGACCACTGCTTTAAAGCGTTTCATCCAGGTCAAACAATGGAGCGCTGGACAAACTACGTAATTACACCATTTACAAGCATTTTATCTGCGTTTTGTTAAAAAAAAATTCATATCGGTGGCATATCGGCGGCATATTCGCCGATACCGATATATCTGCAACATGCTCATATCGGCCGATAAAATCGGCGCAACTATATATCGGTCGGGCTCTACTTATGAGATATGTTAATATCTGGTGAAGTTATAGAGATGATGCCCCATACCTGCTGTAGCTGCTGGGTTGTACTGGGTTGTATGACGCTCTCATCAAAGACTTGAGGAGTGTTATCTGGTATCTGGGTCTGAACCATCACTGGGAACTCATGAGGTGCCACCTGACCCTGGGATGCCACTTGACCCTGCGACACCATCTGACCCTGCATCTGCGTCTGGACAGGAAGAAACCATTTGATTGCATACATTATTTTTGTCATGTCCTTATTCTTTAAAGCTCAGTAGGTCAGAGTAAATACCTGGCTAACAATTTGGCTTAGAAGATGAGCTTGCAGGGCTTGCTGTAATTCTGGGGGAAGGTTTCTGTAAAGAATGGCAATATTAAATCAATATCTGCAAAAAAACAAAAGGATATTTCACCATATGTGAACAGAAAGAAATGAGTTTATTATGCCCTACATGGTAATGGGAGCAGCAGGAGCTGGTTCAGTCTTTTCCTCCACAGGTTCGGGGTCATCATCATAATCAAATCGATCCAGCAGAGACTGTGTCAAACCAGAAACACAATGTTACAGAATTAATAGCTCCAAACCATGCGTTCACTCTGTGGTTACTATATTGCATAAGAACAGCGAGATAGGCTGTTATCTTCCAGATTCTACTCTATTCATTCCCTAACCAGACATTAGTGTTGTCAAAAGTACCGATGTCGGTAATGAAATTTGACAAATGTGACGATACCAGCATTTGCCGTTTGCTATCAGCGGATCCGTTTATGAGCAGATATATTAAGGATCCTCTGATAGATGCAGCTTTCAAATGCTCCCGTGTGTATCTGTGGAAGCGATGATCATTGTAGCCAATCACAGACATATCTGTTGAGCGCGTGAACACAATGGCCAATCAGAGCTGTTTAAGAAGCCGTTCAACAGCACTCAAAATGCTAGTGGGAAATGCTGATATTGTCACATTTTTTAAATTTCAGTACCGACGTCAGTACTTTTGACAACACTACCAGACATATCAATCAGGATGTATGGGTAATGTCAAAATGGTTGTAAAGCATCAAATTGACTGACTGCTTACCTTAGCTAATGATGTTTTCTGCTCAGGGTGTGGGGCAGTGGACTGAGGAAGCCCTGCCCCTCCGGCCTGCTGGAGAGTTTGGAGCAGCTGCTGTAAATGAAACACGCATAGCAGATTAAATATCAAAATATAAATATTTCAGTGGCCGTACAAGCAGTGTTATTTTAGTATTATTTAGATTATTATATATTTTCATTTACATTTTTGTTTGTTTTAAAAATGTTACATGATTTGTCATTTTTTATTTTATTTTTTTTGTATATTTCTGTATAGCTTTCATTTATTTTTGTTTCAGTTTTAGTTCTAGAAATTTTAACACTTCAACTTAAATGAAAATTAGAATGTTGCCTTTGCAATTAACTGTATTAAGTTTTTTAGCTTATATTTCTATTTTATTTTATTTCAAAAAGATTACACTGCACGAGTGAAATTTCAGCCTGCTAATGCAAATTGTAATACATTTCATGAACACTATGGAGGAAGTCAAGCATCTCTAACAGCTAGACGAGAAAAAACAAAACAAAAAATGTGCTCTATAGGATGCATTTTGAAACAGTTTTTACTCAGAAACTGCTAGTAAATTTCACAAATAATTAGAAACAACAATCCTTTGAATTAAAAATTACATTTTGAAGTAGTAAGACTGAAACAGTATTTTCTACAACATACTCCAATAATCTTTGTTTCATTTACAATTTCTAAAAAGTAATATTTTTTTACAGTGTGCCTGGTTGCTCCTTTGCACTTCTACAAAATCTTATGCTCAATAATCTGTAACAGGAATAATCAAGTCTACTTCAGCGCAACCATTTTTCACAAAGAAAGCTGTATTTGAGTGCAGTGAGTGTCGTTTTACCTCGACGCCCCCTGTGCCCTGGAGGAGCTGGGCAACTGCAGCAAGGGCCACTGGGTTCTGAAGGGTGGGCGGGGCCGCTGCCGCTGCAACAGCTGGTGCCGGTGCCAGCTCTGGCTCTGGCACTGCCATTGGCACGGCTGGAAGCACTACAAAAAAAGATGAAAACTGCAGTTTAACAGGCTGTTAGTTTGAATAGGATACAGGTTAGAGACAAGTATATGCATTATTCACAAGTTTAGGCTCAGTAAGATTTTTTTGTTGTGTTTGAAAGAAATTCAGCAAAAAATGCATTATATTGATCAAATTTGACAGTAAAGACATTTATAATGTTACAAAAGATTTCTATTTCAAATATGCTGTTCTTTTGAACTTTCTATTCAAAGAATCCTAAAAAAAAAATAGCAGCACAGCGGTTTTCAACATTGATAAGTGACACTGAAAACTGGAGTAATAATGCTGAATATTCAACTTTTCAGCACAGGAATAAATTACATTTTAAAATATATTACAGCACAAAACAGTTATTTTTAATTATATAAATATTTCACAATATTACTGTTTTTACAGTATTTTTGATCAGATAAATGCAGCCTTGGAGAGAAATCTTCCCAACCCCAAACTGTTGAACGGTAGTGTAAATGTAAAGACTTTGACTCAAAAGGTCTGATACAAAACCTAGCGAGTAAAGCATAATGACATAAACCAACATTTAATTATTTTTCTTATTTACCGGCAGCTGGGATTCCATTCTCCACAACAGGTAGTACAGAGTCTGTGGCCATGTCTAACAGCGGCTGAATGATGTCCATGCTGAACACGTCATTCTTCTGCCACAGATTCAACACACGCAATATCTTCCCCTACATTTCAACAAAAAAAACCCACCAATAAAATCCACCAGCACAGAAACATTTCAACGTAATTTCAACTCTAAATTCTGGAGGCAATTATTCAGTACCTTATCGTCTGCGGGGCACTGGAAAAGGTTCTGAAAAGTAAGTGTGAAGTTTTTCAAAAACCTCGGACCGAACACATCTTTGTCTGTGCCGAACTGATGGCGGGACTGTCGGATAATTGAGTCGACCACATACAGACCAGCAACCTTTAGGTCTGGTTTACACTGATGGAAAAAAGAAACAGTCAGCCTTTACCTTCCCATAACAACGATCATCAGTACAAGAACATCAGTATATTGTTTATTACATACCCTCTTGATGAACTTCTCCACGATTTGAACAACGTGCTTGTAAAGCTAACAAAGCAAATCATAAAAATTCAGTCTATAAACAACTATCAGCATCAACTATCAAAATCAATAAACAGATAACACACGAAAACTGGGTTTAAATGAGAATTTTAATTCATTTCTCTTATACCATATAAAATGAATGGGTGCCGTCAGAATGAGAGTCCAAACAGCTGATAAAAACATCACAATAATCCACACCACTCCAGTCCATCAATTAACATCGTGTGAAGTGAAAAGCTGCATGTTTGTAAGAAACAAATCCATCATAAAGACTTTAAACCGTCACTTCTGGCCAAAAAACAAGACCATAATCCATAATTCCTCCAGTGAAAAAGTCCATCACCTGTTGTCCTCTCATATCAAAGCCCACTGACGTATTTGTTTTAGACTGTTTTCACTTGTAAACGGTGCTTGATCTCTGCAGATTTCTCTCCTAATTCAGATGAGATGATTTTGCCACTAGAGAAAGCAACATTATGGATAGAGGTCTTGTATTTTACCCGGAAAACAATGATTTTATGTTAAAAACGACTTGATGGATTTGTTTCTTACAAACATGCACCTTTTGGCTTCACAAGACATTGATTGATTGATGGACTGGAGTGGTGTGGGATTACTTGTGGATTATTTTTATCAGCTATTTGGACTCTCATTCTGACAGCACCCATTCACTGCAGAGGATCCATGAGGCTGAGCTAATTTTCAGCAAATTTTCATTTTCGAAAATTAAAATACCATTCCTTTAAGCATTATCAGTATATGTTTGTGCATGTAAAACACATCTTTCAAACGGCAAACTCAAAATAATCTGAACATAAATCTAATCATTCTTCAAATAACTCTTTATAATTTATCAAAATCCTTTCCCTTTCCTATTTCTATCCTGACTTACCTTGATAGCTTTGATTCCTGCTTTGGTTACAGACATCATTTTGGCTCGAGAGATTGGGGGAGTCATGTCCATCATGGACATCATCTAAAGGGAGGAAACAGGATGAAGAAATCTCCAATTTATCCTCATAATAATCAATAATTATTGATCATAATGATCATAATCAAATTACGGTGTAAGAAAGAACTAAGATCAAAACATCATGCAAAACTTTCAGCTCAGTTACCGCGAACTCAATATAGATAGTCAAAATGAATAAAACCTACATTTAACCTCATAACAAACGGCAGATCTGTTTAGAGATCAATAACACCTTTAAACCACATGATTAAATCATCAATAGAGTTGATCAGGTCTCTGAATCTGTAGGGGGCGCCACTGTAATTCTCTCTATATTCACTTCTATTACAACAAACAGGTCAAAACTAGATTAAATCACTTAAAACATTGTGTATCTCTTATATAATCTCTCAATATACCATAAAGGTGCTGTGAGCACTCAAGCTAATTTATTATTAAGCGTAGTTTGACAGCACGAATAGGCAGAAGGTCACTAAACAAACTAACTTAATTCATACTCATATCACATCTGTTGAACCATATATCGGGTTTTATTTGAGTTTAGAACATTAAACTGCAAAAATCTATGACATTGATCCATCAGTGAACAACAAACACACACAAAACACGGATTGTTTTGGTGTGGCATGGCGCGCTCGCCTAACGATAAAGGGGTAAACGGCAAATAAAACGCGAATTCTCACCTCCCCGTTAAAAGCGTTCACCGCTTCCATGTCCATGAGCGTTATTAACTCAGTATGTTATTGGATATATTCTCCTGGACCCGAATAAACATGTGTGAACTGGATTTTCGCGACGAGGCCGCATGAGATTGACGCCCAGAAACTCAACACAACCTTCCGCGAACGTTGAGGCGTGATGAGCGCGCGGGGAGAGAGCGCCGCGCCGCGGAGCGGAGGATAACTGCAGCGACACTCTTCTTCTTCTTCCTCTTCTTTCAGGTTTAATGGCGGTTGGCAACTCATCTCAAAGGTGCATTACCGCCACCTACTAGACTGGAGTGTGGGCATTAGACTGACATCAAAGGAGAGGTGGAGGAGGAAAAAAAAAAAACTATATCCCTATTAAATTCTTTCACTTAACCCACTGTTTTTCAAAAATAACATTAATAAATTGTGTATTCTCCCAGATGCTTTCCCTAATAAATGCTCAAGTGTCATGCTTTGTTCATCCATTTGTGTGTTTTCCCCTGACCATACTTCAATTACAACAGATTCATGTTCTTTCCCTTTACTAATAAGTTTATATCTTACCCCACTTTTAACAAAAGTTGCTACACCGCCACCTTTTCCTGTTTCTCTATCTCTCCTAATTGAAGTATATCAATACAATACAAAGTCCAACGGTGGTTTTAACCATGTTTCTTGCACACATACTACATGAGGTCTATCTGCTAAATCTGAGACAAAACTCTTGAATTCCTGTCCATTTGCTATAAGGCTCCTGGAGTTCCATTGCAATATAGCTAATATCATAAAGAGCCACCAACCCATGTCTGCGAGCTTGTGCTTCCTGCCACTATCATTTCTTCCACTACCTCACAGCTAAGCCCTTTTATTCCTAAATACTTTTCCGCTGATTTAACTATTATTTTGATCTTTTCTGTCTTCCTGTCTGTCTGTGCCGAGCAGTTTATCACCTCAACCATAAACAACACAAATTCATTTTTGCCCATAACTAACAAATCCTTCTTTGCCTCAATTTTCTCACACTTCCCACAAGACCTACTTTTATTTTCTTTGAGTTCTGGTTTATAGGCTTCCTTTTCCTTAGACACTTTCTTTACAGCTTCTGCATATGTTATTCCTTGCAGCGATCTCACTCGCTGCACCTCCATTGCCCTCTTGCTAGCTTCACATCCACGGTAGGCTGAACTGTGCTCCCCTCCACAGTTACAGCATTTCAGCTTTACTCCTTCTCCACATTCCCCATACTCATGCTCGCCTGAACACCTACCACATCTTTGTTTACCCTTACACACTGCTGCTACATGGCCATATCTTTGGCACTTAAAACATCTCAGTGGGGGAGGGATGTATGGCCTGACCTCATAGCTCATGTAACCTATGTATAACTTACTTGGAAGTCTTGCTTCATCAAACTTAATCATAACAGACAGGCTATCGCACTTCTCCCCGTTTCTGGTTGTTCTAAGGCGTTTTACCTCCAGCACCTTTGCCCCTGTTACATTGTCTCTGATTTGATCTTCTGTGACATTTGCGACACTCTTCTGCTCGTCAAGCCTGCATTTATTTGATCAGAAATACAGAAAAGTAGTAATATTGTGAAATATTATTGCAATTTCAAATCTATTTTAATATACTTTAAAATACAATTTATTTCTGTGATGCAAAACTGAGTTTTCAGCATCATTACTCTAGTCTTCAGTGTCACATGATGCTTCAGAAATCATGCTAATATGCTGATTTATTATCAGTATTGGAAACAGTTTTGCTGCTTTTTGTAACCTGTAATACTTTTTTTCAGGATTATTTGATGAATAAATTTAAAAAGAACAGCATTTATTTAAAATAGAAATCTTTTGTAACAATATACACTACCGTGCAGACGTTTGGGGACAGTATTTTTCTCTTTCTTTCTTTCTTTCTTTTCTTTTTTTTTTTTTGAAAGAAATGCTTTTATTCAGCAAACGTATCAGTTTAACACATCCTTGCTGAATAAAAGCATTTCTTGTGATAGTAAAGTGATAATAAAGACTTATATTGTTGGAAAAGATTTCTATTTTAAATAAATGCTGTTCTTTTTGACTCTTTTCATCAAATAATCCTGAAAAACGTATCACAGTTTCCAAAAAAAAATAAAATATTAAGCAGCAAAATTGTTTCCAGCATTGATAATAAATCAGCATATTAGAGTGATTTCTGAAGGATCATGTGACACTGAAGACTGGAGGAATGATGCTGAAAATTCAGCGCTGCATCACAGAAATAAATTATATTTTAAAATATATTAAAATAGAAAACCGTTATTTTAAATGGTAATAATATTTTACAATATTGCTGTTTTTTCTGCATTTGCGGTCAAATAAATGCAGCCCATGATGAACAGAAGAGACTTCTTTAAAACACGTTAAAAATCTTACTGATCCCAAAGTGTATGTATGTATGTATTTATTTACACTCGGAAATCTGGCAGTATCCCCCTCCTGAATATTTTTGTAAATAAATAAATATATAAATAAATAAATATCCCCAAAAATGTCCGTCATATAAAATAAACACGAATTCAAATTTTTATAGAATCTCTTCAAAATTTAAGGGGATAAGTATGCCGTCAACGTAAATATTCAAGTTTCCGGTTGAGACTTTTATTTTGTAAATATAGGTCTTTTCCGTGCTGTTCTGTGTGGGCTTTTATTTTGAAATGTAATGTTCCGGTGACGCTCGACCATGCCGACAGTCAGCGTGAAGAGAGATCTGCTCTTTGAAGCTCTGGGACAGAAATACAGTAAGTGTGTCACATTTATGTGTCTTACAGGGTGAGTGCGTTCACGAGTGTGCTTTTAGCAGGGAAAATGTGCTGTGTGTGTGTGTGTGTCTGTGTGTGTCTGTGTCTGTCTGTCTGTCTGTGTGTGTGTGTGTGTGTGAG
>NW_015554117.1:1008677-1010472 GCF_001515605.1 Sinocyclocheilus anshuiensis | reverse complement strand
TGTGTGTGTGTGTGTGTGTCAAGTTACATTTTATAGATCACATATTCTACTGGCCCATCTCATCATTACTGAACGAATTGATTTCGAGACTCAAAACGAATTTAAATGACATTTCTCCGGTGTGTCGCAGCGATTGCATCAGATTCAGATTATTCCGAGATTTTACCGAATTCAGTGAATATTTTGTCTTATTTTTAATATACGTAATTTTTTTTTAGTCTGGTGCTGCTTGAATACTGTAGTGCTTTATGTCTTGTAATCTAGCGTTAGGTTTTATTCTTCATTCATTTGAAAAGCTGATATGTCAAATTGGATGCCCATTGATGACGCAATCATAATGCGACTCAGAATTTCATGCTTTATTTCTTTATTTAAAATTGTATAAGGGTCTCGTCAGGGGTCTGCAGGTCTTCAAGGAGAAGTAAGACTCCGTGTTTGTGGTTCTGCTGTTTGTGGTTCAGTGTTATGGTCTTTATATGGCTGGTTTTGTTGTGTTTGTAGGTTGGAAGCTCCTCGGTACAAGCGTGTGAGTCCGGCGGACGGAGGAGAGCCTCAGCGGCTGGTCATAACCGAGGAGGTTCATATCAGAGTCGTATTTCAGCTTAGAGGTTTAATTATATTGATTTCTTAAGAGCTCAAGTACAGTGAGAAACCATCAGCCATAGTGAAGAATGGAGGGAGACCATTAAAATGAATGTAATGGCTGCGGTGCTGATATTAGATAATATTACGTGTTTATCTAGACGGCGTCTGTGAGGCCGCACGCTGTAGCAGCTGTACTGCGCGACGTCACCTTCACTCAGGAACGATACGAGAGCTTCATTGAGCTGCAGGAGAAGCTGCACCAGAATTGATGTCATACACCGATCGGTCTACACACGCAAACAAAGCCAAAACCTGGCCAGGATGCGTCCTGGGAAAATGGCACGTATGGTCACCCTAATATATATATATATTTGGCACAGCATCGTCTTTTAAATTCAATCTTTCTGAAAATCCTGAGTCTAATTATGCTTTGTTTATAAACAAATCCACTATAAAAGGAAGTGAACAAAGAACCAATTCTTACTGACGTGATCTGGATCTTCATTAAAAATAAACTTCATCCACTCTTTCATATTGTTAGGATCAGAAGGAAGGCAATGCAAAGACAGTGTTTTCCACAACTTGGCACTGCACAGCATCCTGTTGTCTTCAGAATCAGAGCCATGTTTATAGTCTGATTTTTGTATAGCCGGTGGTGCTTATCCACACTATTACATCATAGAATCGTACATTCCACAAGCTGTCATTTTAGCAGATTGGCTTCAATATAAGCTGTTTTTAGGCTAACTAAAAATTTCTGAGTTCTGAAACTTACAGGATACTTTTATAGTAAAATTACCTCTTATATGTCAAGATCGGGTTCTCAGTTCATGACCCCTTTAAACCTAGAATTGCAGCCTAGAAGTTGCACTGCAAGTTCTGATGTTTTATCACTCTGTTCTGCTCCCATCAGGAAAAGGACCCTGGTTGCCATAGGAACTCATGATTTGGACACCATCTCCGGTCCGTTCACTTACACAGCCAAACCACCTGGCGATATCCGCTTCAAACCGCTCAATCAGAGCAAAGAGTACACCGCCACTGAGCTCATGAGTCTCTATAAGGTGAGATTGGATTGGCTGTTCTGGCCAGATCAGGTTTGTTATCATTAACTAAAACCATTAAAAAAAAAAGATAATTTTATATATATATATATATGTGTGTGTTTGTGTGTGTTTGTGTGTGTGTGTGTGTGTGTTTGTGTGTGTGT
>NW_015554117.1:1008301-1008579 GCF_001515605.1 Sinocyclocheilus anshuiensis | reverse complement strand
TCTGGATCTTCATTAAAAATAAACTTCATCCTCTCTTTCCTAATGTTGGGATCAGAAGGAAGGCGATGCAAAGACTGTTTTTCCCACAGCTTGGCACTGCACAGCGTCTTGTCTTCTGAGCATCTTTATCTTTGGTTTCTGTGTAGACCTGCGTTTGCCTCTCGTTAATTACACTACATGCGTGAATCAGTGGGCGGGGCTAAACAGGCAGTGATGCAGAAGCAGGTGTTGATCATCTTCTGTGGAGGCGGAGTCTAGCCACACTATTACGTCATAAA
>NW_015554117.1:992778-1008138 GCF_001515605.1 Sinocyclocheilus anshuiensis | reverse complement strand
GAAGTGAATAAAGGCCCAAGTTCTTACTGACGAGGTCTGGATCTTCATTAAAAATAAACTTCATCCTCTCTTTCCTAATGTTGGGATCAGAAGGAAGGCGATGCAAAGACTGTTTTTCCCACAGCTTGGCACTGCACAGCGTCTTGTCTTCTGAGCATCTTTATCTTTGGTTTCTGTGTAGACCTGCGTTTGCCTCTCGTTAATGGCGGAGTTTAGCCACACTATTACGTCATAAAGTGGCTCATTCCACAAGCTGTCATTTTTAGCAGATCGGCTTCAATATAAGCAGTATTTAGACTAAAAATAAAGTTTTGAGTTCTGAAACTTACAAGATGCTTTTAAAGTACAATGAGCTCTTAAATGTCAAAAGATCAAGGGAATTTTGATTTCTCAGTTCATGACCCCTTTAATACATTAGCAGCTTGTTTGTCGATGCATTTGTCAAATCTTGTATCTTTTAGAGATTTTTCCTCGTTTAACAAGTTTAAACAAATGTAATCAATCTTAATGTTAAGTTGTTTTATGAATATTTAATGTCTTGTAGACTGACGGTCATCTGAGACACTACCTCCACATCATCGAGAATGAACCTCTCTACCCCATCATATACGACAGTAATGGAATCGTCCTGTCTATGCCTCCAATCATCAACGGTGAGTTAAATACACACATATGCATTCACAGGCACACGGATAGTCCATTTCATTCAATTCATCTTTAAGCTTTGTGGTTTTGTTGATCAGTTTTCTGTACATAGATCTGTTCATTGAAACACTGTTAGTCTAAAGTTTTGTATTTCTCTCTCTCTCTCAGGGGACCACAGCAAAATCTCATTAAACACAAAGAACATTTTCATTGAGTGCACGGCCACAGACCTCACAAAGGTAAACCGCTTTACCGTTATACTGATATTATTACTGTTTTGTAATAATACAATATACACACTACAGTTCAAACGTTTGGAGTCTGTAAGATTTCTTTTTTTTTTTTTTTTTTTTTTTTTAAAGAAATGAATACTTTTTCAGAAAGGATGCATTAAATCATAAGTGACAGTAAAGACATTTATAATGTTACAAATGACTTCTATTTCAAATGAATTGCGGTTGTTTTGAACTTTCAATTTATCAAACAATCCTGAAGAGTAACTAAGAACTGCAGCATGCTTTTAAACATGAAAAGTGTTTTCTGTGTGTGTTTGCAGGCGAAGACCACGCTGGACATGGTAGTGACCATGTTTAGTGAATACTGTGAGGAACCGTTCACGTGAGTATCGCACGACACACTCTATATTGTTTTATAGCGTCTCCAGTTTTCATTTACCCCTTCAACATGTTGTTCGGTACGGAGATGTTTATTGTTGATGTGTCTGTCTCTTTATTCAGGGTTGAGGAGGCAGAGGTTGTTTATCCTGACGGCAGATTGTGTGTGTATCCTGTATGTATTCAGTTTTCAACTTGTTTGTAATTGCACTCATTTTCTGAACTAACCACACAACTGCATTGAAATTAAAGGGAAAGTACACCCAAAAAATAAAAATTCTGTCATCATTTACTTACTTATGAGGGTGAGTAAATGATGACAGAATGGTCTTTTTTTTTTAACCCACACAAATATATTTTTGTGCTACAGATGTTGTTGACAGAGATACAGGACTAAATATTAAATCCAGATTAAAATGAATAAAATATTGTTCTTTGCTGACTGTCGACTTTGAAATCAGGAGCTGGCGTACAGGACGGAGACGCTGTCTGGGGACTTCATCAACAAAAGAGTTGGGATCAAGTGAGCACATTATAAATATTTAATTTGATCTCTTTAGAGCAGGGGTGTCCAAACTCGGTCCTGGAGGGCCGGTGTCCAGAAGAGTTTAGCTCCAACCCCAATTAAACACACCTGAACCAGCTAATCAAGCTCTTACTAGGCATACTGGAAACTTAAAGGCAGGTGTGTTGAGGCAAGTTGGAGCTAAACTCTGCAGGACACCGGCCCTCCAGGACTGAGTTTGGGCACCCCTGATTTAGAGCTTTAACTTCTTTTTTTTTTTTCCTCTGCTTCAGTCAGTAGATTGAACCCTGATCACACTCTGTGTTGTCTCTCAGTGAATCGGCAGAAAGCATCGCTCAGCTGCTGACCCGGATGTGTTTGAGGTCAGAGGTCAGCGGTGAGGGCGATCTGATCCAGGTTGAGATCCCGCCCACGCGTGCTGATGTCATCCACGCCTGTGACATCATGGAGGATGCCGCCATAGCATACGGCTTCAACAACATCGTCAGGAGCACGCCGCGCACGTACACCGTAGCCAATCAGGTTTGAGAATAACATTCATTCTGACCAGTTCAACTTGAGATCGCTTTAAAGGTTCAGTGGTGACTTTATGGCTCTTACATCATGTGTTTTTATATTTGCAGCTCCCTCTAAATAAGCTGACAGAGTTACTGAGGCAAGACCTCGCGGCCGCTGGGTTTACTGAAGCACTGACATTCGCTCTGGTTAGAAACCTTTCTCTTATATTCTGCATGTTTTCCTCCTGTCCATTTAGAATGTTTCTTGTACTGCAAGCATTTGTCATTTAGTTTTCATGGCCATTTCTCTCCCTTTCTCTGACCATTAAAATTGAAAAGATAATTTTTGCAAGATTTGCGTATGTAAATAATCTTTGTTATTAGGGCTGGGTAGACATTTCAAGAATCAAATCGATCCTGATTCAAAAGCTCTCGATTCAATTAAATTTCAATTCAATATCAATTTGTCCGGATAAATATCAGGTACAGTACTTGTTGATTTTTCTTAAGGAAAACAATCTCTCAACTAATGCTGTAAACTATACAGGGATCCCTGTCAGATGGTACATTACTTCAATATTACAGGGTAAAATTAACAACAGAGAAAGTAATTTGCTATTTATTTTTTAGATATAATAATCGACACTGAAATAAAAACTATGTTGTATACAAACAAAATATGTAATATAATATATTACATAAGAATATATTTATTAATATATATTGATAAAATATATTAATAGTAATATATTTATATGTAATGTGTGTGTGTAAATATATATATATATATATATATATATATATATATATATATATATATATATTCATGCATCAATAGAAAAGACTAAAAGGTCGTTTTTGAAATTTAAGAACCCATATCAGTTCATCAAAACAAAGATTATTGATATTGTCAACCCAGCCCTGTTTGCTATGATTGGGCAGCGCCCTCATTAATATGCATCTGGTCTTAACTGCATACTAAACAACATATTGTAATGTTGTTGTTTTTTTATACCATTTATAACAACAACATTTTTGTGTGACTGTGTATTTATAACTCCACGTTGTCATAGCAACCTGACAGATTCAACAAGTCACTTTTGAAAATGATTATGAAACAATAAATCTTGAGTTTGAGAGTCATTTTGACTGAATCATTTCAATTCGTGATTAAATCGAAGTAGCAGCAGATGTTTCATTCTATGTTGTGACGTACATCTAAGTGTAATGGATTATTGAATAATAATAATAAAAAAAATGTAATCCAGGAACTTGGTTATGACATTTTGATTAAAAGTTACAAGGTAAAACAAAACGCATGGATGAATCGTTCAAAAAAATTGATCAATAACATGCACTTAGAAAATAGAAAATAAATAGAAGAACCCCTTATAAAAGTCTGATTAAATGACAAGATTGGTTGCACTGTATAGTTGACACAAGAACAATGTAACAAAGACGTGTTGTCAATTTTTTGCATTTTCGTATTATTATCGTATTTTCCATGATGTGACTGCTTTAAAATGGTCTTTTCCTCTCTCTGCAGTGCTCAGAAGAAGATATCGCAGATAAACTCAGGAAAAACATCGCAGAAACCAGAGCAGTCCACATCTCCAACCCAAAGACCACTGAGTTTCAGGTACCCACAGAAGATCTGTTTGGCATTTCTCACATCTGTCCACTAGTGGGTGCTTTCACAAGATGAAATCAGTTAGTAGTGAGGTCTGACTAACTAAACCGTACTTTCCTGTAGGTGGCGCGCACCTGTCTTCTTCCCGGACTACTGAAGACGCTCGCTGCCAACAGGAAGATGCCCCTTCCTCTCAAACTGTTCGAGATTTCAGACGTCGTCCTGAAGGATGAAACAAAAGGTGTGTTTGATGTCCTCATGCTAATATGCTAATAATTATGCAGTCACTGAACTTCATCTGTCTGGCAGACGTAGGAGCCCGTAACAACAGGCGCTTGCCCCAAATTAAAGGGCACTACATAGTAAAACATTTTTAAAGATAAAATCATCTGGCTTTTAGTGATGATTATTTATTTATTATAGCCTTAATCCATTACACAAGCCATATTAAAATACTAATGATTAATCTTTTATTTTAAATTAATATAAATATATACAGATAATATAGAATATAAATAAGCTTTAGAATTAATGGATAAAGCTTTAAACATGACTACATTTCAGTTTAGATTTTTGAGTCTCTTTCTACCTATATATATTATCAACTATATAAACTAACTTCACAATTTCACTTGCACTGATATGGCAAGATGTTTTCTTTTAGTTGTCCTCTTTCACTGACAGCTCTTTCCACCTTGCTGTGTAAATGTATTTAAATGAATATTTTTCAATCTTTTAATCTATGGCAGTGAATTGCGAGAAGTGAATCACAGTTAAAGGGCATGTGATTGGCTGTTCATTACTGATGTCACGCTTGCTTCATTAACTCCGGATCAAAGCCTGAGTTGACAGAGAAAGTTGATGGTCAGCATCATGGTACCAACAAAGCCAGATTGGATTGGTCTGGTTGTCAACTCAAAACTAATCCTGTAACCCTGAGTTTGTTCAGCCACTATCATGGTACAGGCCCCTGATTTCCAACAGATACCAGACTTGTTTACATGCATTTGACTGAATTAGTTTTTTCATGATTTTAAAAATCCAAAGGCTTCATTCAGTTCATATGCTTAAAACGAGCTCAGTGGCTTCCCATACTTGTCAGTTTCATACTAGCTATTTAATGCCTTTGATATTATTCTAAGTGTTAAAAGTTGAGTAGATGTGTCGTTAGTGTCTGAATTACACATTTAAGAGGGTAAGTGATTAGAGGCTATTATTCTCAGTCTTTAATTTGGGTGTGTGTGAAAGGATGGTCTGTGTGTACACTGCATTTGTGAGGCTACATGAGACATGTTTGTGGTTTCTGTCATAAAGAACTGTTAAACCAAACATTCCTCAGCACATCAACACAATTAAAAAAACAATGAAGGGAGAGCGAAGACACATACTCAGAGCCGTTTTTACTGTGTTTATTCATTTCTTTTACCACATCTGTAAAAGCTCATAAACACACATTCTGAGTATCATAGCTGGCAACTCGAAGTACAAAATATGTTCTTCAGTATTTTGTAATAAATATCAAATGCATAACTACGTGTTAAAAAAAGCATATTTGAGGCAGTCAAATGGGCATTATTAAACATCATCTACCTTTTAAGCTTGTCATTGTGATGTCACAAAACTGAACTTAGACCTTTTTCTTCAAGGACTTTCTTCAAAGACATTCGCAAAATTTCAGCGATATTTTGAAGGCCAAAAGGTCCGTTGTCAATTGTGTAGCACAACTCGTGCAGAAATCACATTCAAATCCAGCAGCTTTCTGTTGGTCAACACGACAAATTCGTGTGACCATCTTGAACCAGTCACAAAATCTGCGTGGGGAAATCTTTGGCCCTCACACGAAATTCCCAGTCACATGGATTCCTGTTGAAATGAGCGAATTTTCACGGGTGAAATCCACTCAGCAATGGTAAAAGTGACTGCATCTTTAATCTGTGGGTTTCAGTGCAAAATCTAACTTTTAAGGCGACGCTGTTTTTAGGAAAATATCGAAAGGAATATCCATGTTAGCTCCATTTACTCTTATTACCACAGAAAATAATAATATAAATTTGTCCGACAGTTTGACCTGATAAAAAATGCTTTTACAATGGAAGACTATTGGGCAACAGCCATAACTTTGCACCACTGACTTAAGTTTATAACTTAAGTTATGGTTGGAAGTAGAAATCAACAGTTTCCTATAAAGGTGAAATGTTCAAATATATTCTAATATCTTCATGCAAGGCATACATTGAATTATCCCAGAAAAAAGTATGATCAAAACGTGACTATTTACTTAATCATCAATGTCAGCAGCACTGACTTAACCAGTGGCGTTTCAATCCTTAGTTGATTAGTTTGAGTTAGAATCGTTTGCAAGAGTGTGATTCTAAACATAATGAGGCTGTGAAAGAACTAGTGAGTAGATGAGTTTACCGGTTTGGTGTGATGATGTTTAATGTCCCAGAATACCATAGCAACCATCTTTTTCAAGACAAGTAAAATCTCTAAAATAAAAATCAGTGGGCTATTACTGATGTATTTTATGTTGTAGAATAAAACGTGAAAATATCTTCTGTAAACACAGACATTAAACCAAAAACCTGTTCACAAAAAACATTGACTTTGGGACGATGCAACTGGAAGCGTAAAAAAGCGCACAAAAGTGTAAAAATACACTAATTTTCACACACACAAAAAAATGCTAACTCATTTCACTCTATAGCAGATGAGAGTCAAGTAAATGATTCATTAGTCATTTTTCAAATTATTTGTATGGGTTTCTGATTTTAGTTGGTGACTTTTGTGGCACAGAAATTACACAGTTCTCCTTTAGCTTGTATTTAACCAAGAATATTCCCTTAAAAATCAAGCGAATCTGCCACAAAACATCCATAAACTGTAATTCGGTTTTCAAAATCTGACAAAATGCAGCTAGTAGGTTTAACAAACTACTGTTCAGTGTTCAATGTGAGAATTTATGTGCCAACCATTCCTGAACAAAGACTAAAGTGAATTTCTCCCTGAGAATGAATTACGGAGCGAGATTCAGTTCAAACTTGCCTGTAAACACTGTGAAATTACACCGAATTTCCCAAATCCCAGAGTCCCATCATCACATACACTCTGTTCACTAAGATACTGTTGACCAGTCCGATGGCAACATACGTGCTGAACTTATACGGCACCTCGATCTCTTTCCTTCTGCGTGCTTCGACGTCACTCACAGATGCTCCGTTAATTCGACAGAGCACCCGCAGACTCGCCCAGCGCACCGTCTGCCGGGTCAGGACCAGCATCCCTAACCCGACCAGGAACCGCACCACACAGAGACCCAAGGCTACGAGTGTCAGCGGTGGTAGGGTCACTGGAAAAGGCCCGGCTAGGTCAAAGGTCAAGCCTAATCGCTCATTCACCCAGTATCCAACTGAACATCCCGAACAGCATGCTAAAATAATGGTGGTGTCCCCCCGTGTGGTGCTGTAATGGTCCAGCTCGGGGTACTTATAGGACAGGAAGAGGGGCAGAACCACCCCCACCACGGGGGAGAGAGGATTGTGCAGCTGCAGGTAGTCAATGGATCCCCAGTATGGGTACGACACAGCCATGATGACAGCTGAAATTACAACGCCACAGATTACATCCTGAGAGGAAGAGGAAACATAAAGGAGAAAGATTTCAGTCATTAGTATCAGACTCTGTAATTCTAGATTCATGCAGCACAACTCATAATGACACAATAATGCAGTTTCTATGCCATTATTATGAAATATGTACACATTTTCTATGCATGGTTACTGTGTTGCTAATGTTGTTTTTAATATGTTGCTATATGGTTGCTACATCGTTCTGAGTGGTTGTTAATATGTTGCTATGCGGACACTAGGGGGTTCTGAGTGGTTTTTATAATGTTTCTAGATGGTTGCAATGATGTTCTGAGTGATTACCATGTTGCTGCGCAGTTGCTAGGGTGTTCTGAGTGGTTATTAATGTGTTGCTATGCGGTTGCTGGAGTGTTGTATGTGGTTAAGATGTTTCTAGCCAGTTGCAATGGTGTTCTGAGTGGTTACTGTGTTGTTATGCAGTTGCTAGGGTGTTCTGAGTGGTTCTTAATGTGTTGCTATGTGGTTGCTAGGGTGTTTTGAGTGGTTGTTAATTTGTTGCTATGGTGTTCGTGCTACTATGTAGTTGCTAGGGTGTTCTGAGTGGTTGTTAATTTGTTGCTATATGGTTGCTACATTGTTCTGAGTGGTTGTTAATATGTTGCTATGCGGACACTAGGGGGTTCTGAGTGGTTTTTATAACGTTTCTAGATGGTTGCAATGATGTTCTGAGTGGTTACGGTGTTGCTGTGCAGTTGCTAGGGTGTTCTGATTGGTTATTAATGTGATGCTATGCGGTTGCTGGAATGTTGTAAGTGGTTGTTAAGATGTTTCTAGCTGGTTGCAAGAGTGATCTTTGTGGTTATCGTGTTGCTATGCGGTTGCAACTGTGTTCTGAATGGGTTTTGGAATGTTTCTAGCCAGTTGCAATGGTGTTCTGAATGGTTACTGTGTTGCTATGCAGTTGCTAGGGTGTTCTGAGTGGTTCTTAACGTGTTGCTATGTGGTTGCTAGGGTGTTTTGAGTGGTTGTTAATTTGTTGCTATGGTGTTCGTGCTACTATGTAGTTGCTAGGTTGTTCTGAGCGGTTGTTAATTTGTTGCTATATGGTTGCTACATTGTTCTGAGTGGTTGTTAATATGTTGCTATGCGGACACTAGGGTGTTCCGAGTGGTTTTTATAATGTTTCTAGATGGTTGAAATTGTGTTCTGAGTGGTTACCATGTTGCTGCGCAGTTGCTAGGGTGTTCTGAGTGGTTATTAACGTGTTGCTATGTGGTTGCTAGGGTGTTGGCAACATTTTCAAAACTGAATATCTGGACTAGTAACAAACTACTTTTTCTCTAATGCTCACCAAGGCTGTATTTGTTTGATCCAAAATACAGTAAAAACAGTAATATTGTAAAATATTATTACAATTTAAAGTAAACTGTTTTCTATTTGAATAAATTTTAAACTGTACTTCATTCTTGTGATGTAAAGCTGAATTTTCAGCATCATTACTCCATTCTTCAGTGTCACATGATCCTTCAGAAATCTTTCTAATATGAAACATTTCTGATTATTACAGATGTTGAAAACAGTTGTGCTGCTTCACATTTTTTGTGGAAACCGTGATGCATTTTATTTTTCAGGATTCTTCGATGAATAGAAAGTTCAAAAGTACAGCATTTATTTGAAACAGAAATTTTATAACATAAAGGGATTTACTGTCACTTTTGATCAATTGAATGCATATTTGCTGATTGAAAGTATTACATTCTTGAAAAAAATCTTACTGGCCCCAAATTTTTGATGACAGTGTAAATATTTCTCTGATTGCAATATATTTCATCATAACACATCTTATTTTGTACATTTAACTTGACATCTTGAATATGGTTTCAAATTAGCTTCAACACAGATACTTAATCATATAAATAAAATTAAATAAAATATAATAACATTTAAAAACTGCAGCCCATATAAACAAGGAAAATAAGTCTACAGCAAAACAGCACTCTTAAAAGGAATGCAACTTTACAATCCACTAATAAAGTTTTATAATGCTTATATATGTGTGCTACTGTGCCACTCAAGAGTCAAAGGTTTGAAAGCTGATTGATGGCACCATCTATACCCGACGCTGATTGACAGTCATTTACTGAGAGTTCATTATATGCTATGCGGACACTAGGGTGTTCCGAGTGGTTTTTATAATGTTTCTAGATGGTTGAAATTGTGTTCTGAGTGGTTACCATGTTGCTGCGCAGTTGCTAGGGTGTTCTGAGTGGTTATTAACGTGTTGCTATGTGGTTGCTAGGGTGTTTTGAGTGGTTGTTAATTTGTTGCTATGCAGTTGCTATGGTGTTCATGCTACTATGTAGTTGCTAGGGTGTTCTGAGTGGTTGTTAATATGTTGCTATGCGGACACTAGGGTGTTCTGAGTGGTTTTTATAATGTTTCTAGATGGTTGCAATGGTGTTCTGAGTGGTTACTGTGTTGCTATGCAGTTGCTAGGGTGTTTTAAGTGGTTGTTAATGTGGTGCTATGTAGCTGTTATAGAGTGTTATAAGTGGTTAAGATGTTGCTATCTAGATTGCAAGGTTGATCTTTGTGTTATCGTGCTGCTATGTGGTTGCTATGGTGTCCTGAGTGGTTGTTAACGTGTTACTAGTCGCTAGGTTGTTGAGAGTAATTAATGTTTCTAGCTGGTTGCAAGGGTGTTCTAAATGGTTGTTAACATGTTGCTGTGTGATTGCTAGGGTGTTTTGCATGGTTATTAGGATATTTTTAGCTGTTTTTTGCAGGGTGTTCTAAATGTCATTTTTCTAAATGGCCAGTTTACTTACAATGTGACATATAAAGCTCCATTTAAAACAACAGGTTAATAGTTCGATTTAATGCTAAACTACTAAACTATTAGGTTTTCGTATAATATTACATATAAAATGTTTGCTAATACAAATCTTTTAATATATAAAAATATTAACATTTTAAAATATTTATATTAATATTATTTTCATTAACATTTTATTATATTAATATCTCCAAGCATGACCAATAGGCCAAATGTTTGCCTCAGCATGATGCACCACTACAGCTGTGCTGTATTAAAGTAACTAGAGTTAAAATCTATGGAGACCAGCCAGACTATATGAATAATACAAGAGTATAAATGTTTCATATCAAACGCAAAAGTGCATGCCCATTTTAAAATCTCTCTTCCAGTCTTACCAGAGCAGAGTGCATGCCGGTATAAAGACGACTCAGACTAACTTGACATCTTGAATATGGTTTCAAATTAGCTTCAACACAGATACTTAATCATATAAATAAAATTAAATAAAATATAATAACATTTAAAAACTGCAGCCCATATAAACAAGGAAAATAAGTCTACAGCAAAACAGCACTCTTAAAAGGAATGCAACTTTACAATCCACTAATAAAGTTTTATAATGCTTATATATGTGTGCTACTGTGCCACTCAAGAGTCAAAGGTTTGAAAGCTGATTGATGGCACCATCTATACCCGACGCTGATTGACAGTCATTTACTGAGAGTTCATTATAATGGCACACAGCAGATGTGTGGGCGGGACTTGGGCTGACCGATGGTGACAGATGGCCCCGCCCCTTCAGTGAACTGTGCAAAAACAAGCCACATTCAAAACATTCTCAATCTAGCATGTGTGTCTGACCTTCACTCTCTCCTGAGCGCTGAGAAGCAGCGTAAATGAGATGGCCGTCACTGCCATGGCGTGTGTGGATGGCATCCCGTACTCTGCGTCCACACGCGTTTCCAGTTTGACCACAGGGGGAGATGGAGGACGCGGCAGCTTTAAAATATCCTTCATCACTTGCCCAATATACATTACCACCTGCAGAGAGAGAGACAGAAAAATTAGATGTAAATGAGGCAAAGGGGAAATACAAAATAAGTACTGTTGCTGATAAAACACTCTCAGAAAAAAGGTACAATAGCTGTTACTGTAGTGTCAACCTTTCAAAAGGTACTAATATGTACCCTGGAGGTGCTAATAATATTTACACTGGTCGTATAATATTACATATAAAATGTTTGCTAATACAAATCTTTTAATATATAAAAATATTAACATTTTAAAATATTTATATTAATATTATTTTCATTAACATTTTATTATATTAATATCTCCAAGCATGACCAATAGGCCAAATGTTTGCCTCAGCATGATGCACCACTACAGCTGTGCTGTATTAAAGTAACTAGAGTTAAAATCTATGGAGACCAGCCAGACTATATGAATAATACAAGAGTATAAATGTTTCATATCAAACGCAAAAGTGCATGCCCATTTTAAAATCTCTCTTCCAGTCTTACCAGAGCAGAGTGCATGCCGGTATAAAGACGACTCAGACACACCAGCGCAGACAGAACCACGGCCACAATCAGTCCCAGTTCAAACGGGAACTAACATGCACAAAGACAGAAAAATGAACAGTTCAATCAAAAATGAGCATTTTATCATCATTCACAGTCAGTTTGATGTCACTTTTGTCAAAAGTGGACAAGTTTGAATGTAAACAAATACAAATTTGATTAGAAAGCTATAGCAGAGGGGAAGATTTTCCATAAATAATGTGCTAAATTTTATCCATTGACCACAAAAAGCTATCTTTTAGCTTCATAAGACTTGGAATATAGTGCACAAGTCATATGAACTACTTTTAATGTCACTTCTATGGTGTTTTTTCCTCCCAGTCAGTCTTTCCAGCTGAAAATTCAGTGTCTTTATCAAAACATCCTCTCATCCATCTTTCCTTGTCGTCTTTTCCTCTCTCTCTCTCTCTCTATGATGTGGTCTCCAGCCATTCTGTGTGGCAGCTCTTCTCCTAATAACCGCTCTTTTCTCCTGACATGTGCTCTTCCCTCTGGTTTTATTCAGGACTCTGTTAATCACTGACAACACTGGAAGAGTCTTTACATATTCATGAAGTTGCCCCGCCCCCTCTGTTCTGTCTTACTGCATCCGTCTCCCTGTCTCTCCATCTGTCCATCTCTCCTCCCTTTCTTTCTTCCTCTGTCAGCTGGGGGTCTTTCACAGGAAGTTAATGAAGAACGTTTCCTGAATGGGCACGAATGAATGTGGGACAGTAGAGCTCATGTATAATTGACTGGAATGGATTTTTTTACCCTTAAATCATACACACACAGCTCTCTGGTTTCCTTTCTGTACAAAGAATCATTTTTCAAATCAGTTCTTCCTTTTAAGCTAGTAATTGAACTAGTTTTAAGTAGGGCAACATTTTCAAAACTGAATATCTGGACTAGTAACAAACTACTTTTTCTCTAATGCTCACCAAGGCTGTATTTGTTTGATCCAAAATACAGTAAAAACAGTAATATTGTAAAATATTATTACAATTTAAAGTAAACTGTTTTCTATTTGAATAAATTTTAAACTGTACTTCATTCTTGTGATGTAAAGCTGAATTTTCAGCATCATTACTCCATTCTTCAGTGTCACATGATCCTTCAGAAATCTTTCTAATATGAAACATTTCTGATTATTACAGATGTTGAAAACAGTTGTGCTGCTTCACATTTTTTGTGGAAACCGTGATGCATTTTATTTTTCAGGATTCTTCGATGAATAGAAAGTTCAAAAGTACAGCA
The DNA here is from genome assembly GCF_001515605.1 of Sinocyclocheilus anshuiensis. Lineage (NCBI taxonomy): Eukaryota > Metazoa > Chordata > Actinopteri > Cypriniformes > Cyprinidae > Sinocyclocheilus > Sinocyclocheilus anshuiensis. Next base: position 995,002 of record NW_015554117.1, on the reverse strand, counting down.
TTTATTTGAAACAGAAATTTTATAACATAAAGGGATTTACTGTCACTTTTGATCAATTGAATGCATATTTGCTGATTGAAAGTATTACATTCTTGAAAAAAATCTTACTGGCCCCAAATTTTTGATGACAGTGTAAATATTTCTCTGATTGCAATATATTTCATCATAACACATCTTATTTTGTACATTTAACTTGACATCTTGAATATGGTTTCAAATTAGCTTCAACACAGATACTTAATCATATAAATAAAATTAAATAAAATATAATAACATTTAAAAACTGCAGCCCATATAAACAAGGAAAATAAGTCTACAGCAAAACAGCACTCTTAAAAGGAATGCAACTTTACAATCCACTAATAAAGTTTTATAATGCTTATATATGTGTGCACTCAAGAGTCTCAAGAGTCAAAGGTTTGAAAGCTGATTGATGGCACCATCTATACCCGACGCTGATTGAACTGAGAGTTCTGAGAGTTCATTATAATGGCACACAGCAGATGTGTGGGCGGGACTTGGGCTGACCGATGGTGACAGATGGCCCCGCCCCTTCAGTGAACTGTGCAAAAACAAGCCACATTCAAAACATTCTCAATCTAGCATGTGTGTCTGACCTTCACTCTCTCCTGAGCGCTGAGAAGCAGCGTAAATGAGATGGCCGTCACTGCCATGGCGTGTGTGGATGGCATCCCGTACTCTGCGTCCACACGCGTTTCCAGTTTGACCACAGGGGGAGATGGAGGACGCGGCAGCTTTAAAATATCCTTCATCACTTGCCCAATATACATTACCACCTGCAGAGAGAGAGACAGAAAAATTAGATGTAAATGAGGCAAAGGGGAAATACAAAATAAGTACTGTTGCTGATAAAACACTCTCAGAAAAAAGGTACAATAGCTGTTACTGTAGTGTCAACCTTTCAAAAGGTACTAATATGTACACTGGAGGTGCTAATAATATGTACACTGGAGGTGCTAATAATATGTACCATTAAGGTAATAATATGCACCATTTAGGAGTAAATAAGGTACATAAGTGTACCTACCTGAAAGGTACAACCCTAGCGACAGCTTTTATACCTTTTTTCTGAGAGTAAGATGGTAATGCAACTTGATACCCAAACATGGTACTTTACTTTCTGGTACTTTTTTCTTACTATTTACAGCATATTGCCAGATTTAGGTGACTATTTCCAGTTCAGTGTTATTTTAGTATCATTAATATATTATTATAGTTTAGTTGACTAATATTTTAAATTGTTTTTTTTTAGTTAGTTTATTTTATTTCAAGTAACAAAATGTTGTAATGGTTTCAGTTTTATGGTACGTTTACACAACAACGATTGCACTAAAAATGGATTTTCCTTTGCATTTTTAAAACACATTACAGACGACAACGTTGTCAAAATGATCCCCATATTCACGGATCCGCGAAAACTAAAAGCACTGTATTATGCATGCTAGGCCAGTAGTTGGCAGAGTCACTTTGTAAAAAAATAAAAAATAAATAAAAAACTACCGCGCACATATGCATTTCTATAGAATGAACGCATAATATGCAAGCGCATGACGTCGCCATTTTCATAATTTCACTTTTTTGGAGTTTATACTGAGGCGATAACATGACCATTTTCGAAAACTTGCGCTTTGAAACACGTTTTCAAAAGTTTGCATTTTTAGGCTCCCAAAACGCATGTCAGCCAAAATGCATAAAAATTTCAGTTTTTAGTTGAAAACAGTTTCATGTAAACCCCTTAGTTAATGATAATACCTTGGTTCAGTCATGTTCATCTTTGTTTCTTCAGGAGATATAACAAAAAGCAATTCAAAATTAAGCTTCGTTGAACGTTCGAACAAATGAATAACTTCTCCACTCATGTTAAATTTAGTTCAGCTACATTGATTCCAGAGGTGAACCAATCAAATGCAGTTTGTCTGATGCTGTTGCTGTGGAAACTATATGTAAACTTGTGGAAATAGCATAAAATGAACAAAGATCTAAAATAGAAACACTGAGGAAAATGAATAAGAGAATTTGGTTTGTGTTACAATAGCTGACAGTAAAAACAGTAATATTGTAAAATATTATTACAATTTAAAGTAAACTGTTTTCTATTTGAATAAATTTTAAACTGTACTTCATTCTTGTGATGTAAAGCTGAATTTTCAGCATCATTACTCCATTCTTCAGTGTCACATGATCCTTCAGAAATCATTCTAAT
>NW_015554117.1:988132-992768 GCF_001515605.1 Sinocyclocheilus anshuiensis | reverse complement strand
TTGAAAAATAATGTGTTTTTTGAACATTAAAGCATGTCAACATATTCTGTTACACCAAATACACAAAATAATGATCTTTAAAAAAGCATCATATGACCCCTTTAATCACAGGGTGTGTGTGTGCGTGTGTGATTTTCTCAGCAACTTACAGCCCACACATTGACGAGCCGCCTGCACAGAAACGGGTCAAGGTTCCAGTGGATGCAGGGCAGGAAGGTGATGTAAAAGACCTCATGCCCCAGAGTGGCCGATGTCAAAAACAGGAAGTAAAAGAGCCAGTTCCTCACCTCATAATGAGGCCCGGGTTGCTCCTGAACACAGAGAAATGCATCTAGCTGAATAAACTGCTTCACCACATCAACAAACCACAAATCAAAACCCGTTTACATACTTTTCAACATTTTGGAGGATTGTAGCACCATGAAAGACTCACATTTTTATCTGTGCACCATCATATATGGAACAAATTTCACTTTTACATATTTCACCCTGATTATGAAAATATATTAAAGTTTAATGACATTTGTAACTAATTGAATCCACACTAAAAATTGATATTTTTAAAAAATATATTATTATTATTATTATTATTAAAGACAGTATGTTATTAGGTCAGTGGCCTGCCTTTCAGTTTAAAGCTTATTGTACATATTAACAACATAAATGAATTTTGAAAACAGTTTTAATGTATCTAGATGAGACATCAAAAATTGCTTTATACTCTTCTGACAGTCTAAACCAACTAGAAAAACAGGAAAATCTTGTAGTTTGCTATTTCTGTTTTTAAAAGCACAGCCTTCACATTAGGGAGCCTCTCAATTTCAATTCACCTGAATGAAGAGTTTCATTTAAATCTGATTTACTTACTTCGCCTTGGGTTTCATACTGTAAACTGGCGGATTTATAGTTGGAGTTACTGTCGTGTGCGCGTGACGTCCCGTTCGCCACCTGCTCTGCTTTGCGCCGGTGGATCGTGACCGGAACGTCCTTACCGGATCCGTTGGAGTGTACGAGTCCGTTTCGACTAACATACGAGCACGTCTCTCTCGGAACCAGGCCGCAGCACCGCTGGAAGCTGGCCACCAGCTCGGGGCTGTTCAGGTACGAGATGAACCCCCACATTTTGAGCTTTTTCAGCCCAGCCCAGCCCAGCCCGCGTTCACTGTTGTGTTTTACAGCTGCAGGTGGCAGAGCGTGAAAGAGTGCTGACGTAGAAGCTTATGGCTGTTTTGATTGGCTGACATGTTTACGCACGGAAAATTACCTGCTTATCGTACCTGTCACAGGTGGGTCATTCCTGCCATGCAGTACCTTTGACTCCGTGACTTAAAAAAAACAAAGAATATTCTAGTGTTATTATAGTCATTTAATGACGTATATTTCTATATCTGAAAGTAATTTTCAGAAATATGTTCTGATAAAGCTCAGGCTTCGATCTTATCTGAGTACTGTATTTATAGCAGAAAATGAAGAATTAGTGATTGACAGTAATGAAGGTGTCAACATTTCGATTTCATATTTTATATGATAATAGCACTTTTTATGTCATTTTATCTAATGGGATGTAGAGTTTAAGAGTGAGCCAAATTAACCAAATCACAAAACAACAGAAATTGCCAAATCCCTTGCTAAAACTCTAAAAGTTGAATCTGGATCAGAATGATCATCCCCCCTTCGTTTCGAATCTCTTAAAATGTCTTAAAAGAATATTTTCTTCTACATCTATTTTATCACTGTATATGCACTGCATAATACAAACATTGTATTAGCCTATATGACCAATTTCGAAGTTTTATTTTGTTCCTGAAATCCAATCTAAATCCCCTCTTTTTCCGAATATTCCTGATGTTTTGTATCAAATGTATCCCAACCTTACCAAAAGGTTTTTAACAACCCACAGGGGGTTAATTTGGCCATTTTTTCCAAGCAATCTCAATGGCAAAAAGTGTCCCAATTTACACTACTGATGGTTTGATCCAGATCAAAACCAAGACTGGATTACATAATCCATTAGAATTAGAATAATTTTCAAGATTTGATCCAATCTGGTAACTGAAGTCCAATCATATTTGGGGCCCTGGTGTTTGTGTTGTTGTTTTCCCACCAAAAATGCACTTCCTGGTCCTGGAAGATGATGTCATTTGGCAAATGGCTTTTGTTAGTTTTAGTTCAAAAGACTACAAAAAGACTAACAGGAAATTAATATTAAGGAAAAACCTATAATTAGATTACTAATTTCAATGTTTTGTTTTATTAGTAAAAATTAAAAATGAAGAAATATTGAAAAGATTTCTTATTAAACTGCCAGTTTTTCATGTCAGAAGTTATTAGCATATGGAGAAAAGTGACAAAACTTCCTCATTTTTTGTTTAAATTGTGAGTTTAAAATGTTTTGCCCAATATAAAACGCAAAAAGGACACCGGGGCTAGTTGTCACATACAAAATAAACATAATAAAAATGTTTATTTATTTGAATGGAGGGTGTCTGAGAAGTATGTTCTGATAAAGCTCAGGCTTCGATCTTATTTGAGTACTGTATTTATAGCAGAAAATGAAGAATTAGTGATTGACAGTAATGAAGGTGTCAACATTTCGATTTCATATTTTATATGATAATAACACTTTTTATAGTTTTAGTTTATAGTTTTTATAGTAAAAGATTTCATATTAAACTACCAGTTTTTCATGTCAGAAGTTATTAGCATATGGAGAAAAGTGACAAAACTTCCATTTTTTGTTTAAATTGTGAGTATACAATTTTTTGCCCAATATAAAACGCAAAAAGGACACCGGGGCTAGTTGTCACATACAAAATAAACATAATACAAATGTTTATTTATTTGAATGGAGGGTGTCTGAGAAGTCTGTGAATGAACCTGAAATAGGCAAGCCTTATGTTTCTGGATTATTAGTTTCCATGACAACAACGTGAGCTAGTTGAAATGTCAAATAGGTAGATATGGCCAGCTTTCAATTCCATGGAGTCGGGAATGATACATGGAAGGAAAAACAGAGAGGTTTGAACAGCAAAGAAGGAGTTAAATCCACTGACGCAAACAGCAAAATTTAGCCGAAAGGCTCGCGCTGTTTGACCCGTGTCTGATGCTTGATTAAGGTGTGATTCCCGCGTCCCGCATCTTTCCGGGCTCGATGCGCTCGCAACCGCCCATCGGTTCTGGATGAGAGCGAATAAAGTCGCCCTTAAGGCGGCATTACATCACCTCCCGACTAAATGAAGCGCTTTAAAAAAGCCCTGACACATAAAATGTCCGGGTTTAACGGCTTTCGCTGACAGAATAAAGAGAAGAAAAGGTGGCTGGCGTGACTGGCTGGCGCCCATTGTGTGGAGGATGTGAAGCGGCGCGAGATGCCATGGCAGCGGCGGATGCAGCAGCAAACGGACCGGAGTCGCCCGGTCTCCCGGTACCCAAGGCGTTTCCCTACGAGGAATACGAGTGCAAAATCTGCTACAACTTTTTCGACCTCGACCGTAGGGCGCCCAAGATCTTGGAGTGTCTGCACACGTTTTGCGAGGAGTGTCTGCACTCGCTGCAGTTGTGCGAGGAGCGGCCGTGGCGCATCAGCTGCCCCGTGTGCCGCCACCGCACGCCCGTACCGGACTATCGGATCCAGAACCTGCCTAACAACACCAAGGTCACGGAAGATTTCCCTCTGTACATCGATTCGGACCCTGTGCCTCAAGATGCTCTGCCGCCCCACCGGCCACCAATGCACCCGGCGCTCGTGGCGCTCAGGCGCGAGGAGGACGCGTCCGGGGCGTCCATGGCTGGTCACGCGACGCCGTCCACCACTACCACGCTGTCCCAGGACTCGGTCTCGCGCTACGAGAGCTGCCAAAACTGTAGGCGGCTCGCGTTGACAACCGGATGCGTGTGCGTCATCTTCTCTTTACTGTCCATGCTAGTGCTGCTCTTCATGGGCCTCATTTTCGTACACAGCCACGGCGGGCCGCCCTCGCCCACGGGACCCCTCTGTCTGTCGGTGGCAAGCATCCTAGCCATGGTGTCGGCGATGGTAACGTGGCTCCTCTACTGGCTCAAAGACCGACCGGAGCACGATACGGGCCGCTCCTCGGCCACCACTAATGCGAGCCGGAGAAACGCGTGACAGAAGATCAGAATCGTATGACAAGCCCTTTCAGCTATTATTTCTTAATACCGGTTAGTTTCTTTTCATGTTACTAGTACTATCAGTATCTTTTAAAGAGTTATACAATTTATTAGTATTGGCTAGATGTGCCAACTAGTATCAATCCCAGTATACTGGGGGGAAATTAGGCTAATTAGAAAAATTTTCACTCAGAAATTAATGGTAAAGTTCACAAATAATTATAAAGGACGTCAAGTAACACTGAATTAAACGTGGAATTTTGAAAGTATTTTCTTGCAAAACGTAGACAAACTTCTATAATGTTTTAAAAAATATATATTTTTTTTACAGTATAATTACACTACTAGTAACATTTTTATCTCACTAGTTACAATTGCTTATATTTGTGCAATGATTATAAACTATTTGTTAACGTTAGTTTATGCATTAAATAACAATGAGCAATACATTTGTCCAGTGTTCGAATTGTGTCAAAGCCCCCTTCAAAAATAAATAAATAAATAC
>NW_015554117.1:965179-988122 GCF_001515605.1 Sinocyclocheilus anshuiensis | reverse complement strand
AACACTGCATAAGTTAGTTAATAAAAATACAACTTTTCATTGTGTTCTCCTTGGCTCAGGTCCATTAGGCTGATATAATCGGAAACAAGGTTTGATTTTAATATCTAAATGTTGAAATGAACATTAACTAAGATTAATAAATGCTTCAGAAGTAATTTTCACAATATTAACTAATGTTAACAAATGGAACCTTACTGTAAAGTTACATGGAATTCACACTGTCTATTCAATTAGTAATAGGGAAACTGTAAAATATACTAGTAACTCCTTGAATAGCAAATTTCAATAGCTAAAGAAGGACTAGTACTTATAGAAGTACTAGTATCTAATGAGTCACTATCGGATCACTTATTGGTACGGGCCGGCGTTTCCCTACGAGGAGTATGAACTATTTCAGTCCAAAATCTTGGAGTGCCTGCACACCTGCAAGGAGTGTCTGCATATGTTACAGTTATACAAGGAGAAGCCATGGTGCATCAGATGCCCCCGTGCCACACATACCAGACTATCGGATACAGAACCTGCCCTACGGCATCCACCGCAACCGGATACATGTGCGCCATCTTCTCCTGTCTGTCCATTCTTGTGCTGCTCTTCATGGGCCTCATATTCTTGCATGGCCACCTGAGGTTTTTCTGCTAGGACACCTGTGTGAGCTTGAGAAGTACTGACTTCATAAATCCACTGAAAATCACCAAAACATCAGTTGTTTAAACATTGTTGCAAAAAAAAATTCTGGGGAAAACCCACAGCTGCCATTTGGTTTGATATTTAGTTGCTAATGCAATGATATTCAGACTTTGGTTGTGGAGCCACTATAGTGGGGTCCCAAAGTCCAAAAATGAGACCACAAGTGAAAATGCATATATTTTGTATTGTTTTATAATTTAATCCAACTTTATTATTAATTAATTTTACATTAATGCATTTGGCAGACGCTTTTATCCTAAACAATTTACATTGCATTTAAGGTATACATTTTATTAGTTCATCCATTCCCTAGGAATCGAACCATGACTTTTACCATGACATGAAGTTTAATTGAAAAACTGGTCAATATCACAAATTTTCATACTGACTTAGAATTAGAAGGCTACTTCTTTTCTATTTTATGTCATAACCTTCTTTTTTTAATCCAAATAATTCTGTTTATATCCAGGTTTAAATAATAAAATGTGGTCTCAGACTTTTGGACCCCACTGTAGGTCTACATAAATACAGTTTTATCATAGCAAATGAACCGTGCACTTATTTGACATTTAAAATTAATACTTAAAATTCACTAATAAAGTCTGGTAGCTAGGTAAAACACTTATTTGAATCAGCCGAGCAAACGCAATTTATCGGATGATATTCTCAAAATGGCTGCTGGGTGTTGTTATCCTCTCCTTTATCATATAGACGACTATTCAAAAAAGACCTCTTTGTTTTTATGGATCAATAGCTTTACTATGGAAACTGCAAATTTTATACCACCTATTTGTTCTCCACTTCACCTATGCATCTATCACGGTAAAACCGTGTCGTTTGACATCTAAGTGACAATCTCTTTTTGCTATCGTCTGTGTGTGCTTTTAATGTGCATAGCATCACAATGCATTGACCTTAGTTAGTACTTTACCAACTCGTTCATTGGATTTTTGTATCACGCAAACCTGTGATGAGCAGTCCCTGATGTACCTAGTTTAGAAGAAAACCTGCATGATGTTAAACAAACACTAGATACTGAACTGTGCTTGGAAACCAAGGTCAGCCTTCTCTGCTTGACGAAAGCTTCCTTGTTAATCGAATCAGTAGGCCTACTGCTGATTTCTACATTAAGCAATGGCAAATCAGTCATTTATAAAGGGTATTTGATATGATGATGTTTCATGTAAAAAGTGTTGGTGGAAATCTATACAAATCGTACTCAAACAGATCTATGTTAAGGCGCTGTCACATTTACCTTTGCTCAACGAAATTTCGCGGGAGAATTCCAATCATTCAAATAGGAATCCCCGCGAACGGGGGAGATTCGCGTGAAAAAAAAAGTTGGCTGCTGCTTGCTATGAAAGTTACGGAAGTCCTAAGAGGTGATGGATTATTAATTTTTTTTCTTTCTTGTTTTGTCGTGATAACGACTTAATTATCTCGTGATCTCGACATAACGAAAGTTGTTTTCTCATTATCACGACTTAATATTTTCTCACGATCTCGACATAACGAAAGTTGTTTTCTCGGTATTACAACTTAATTTTCACGTGATCCCAACATAACGAAAGTTGTTTTCTCGTATCTCGTGATCTCGACATAATGGAAGTTGTTTTCTCGTGATCTATCACGACTTAATTTTCTCGTGATCTCGACATAACGAAAGTTGTTTTCTCGTTATTACGACTTAATTTTCACGTGATCTCGACATAACGAAAGTTGTTTTCTCATTATCACAACTTAATTTTCTCGTGATCTCGACATAACGAAAGTTGTTCTCTCGTTATCACGACTTAATTTTCTCGTGATCTCGACATAACGAAAGTTGTTCTCTAAGTTACGCAACTGCGCCAACAGGTGGCACTATAGACCTGAATATAACTGATGGGGTGTTGTAGTGTATATCCACTTTACTGTACACGTTTGGGACAGAATAAGGACCTTCTTCGTGATCACTATAATTTGTGCAGTATTGTTCATTACTGACATTTAATGAATTCATAAATGTTAAATGCTTGAATCAATATGAATATTTTGTCTATCGTTAAGTTCTTGCTAGATGCGTGACTCATCAGTTTCACCACCGCATAGCGTTCCGTGTGATAAACGAACTGCTTATTAAAACCAGTGTTGACGTCACTGTATTCTGTTTGCACCTATATCTTTATTTGTGCGTCTTTGAAGTAGGCCTACATGATTGTTAGTTAATAAGCGGGGATGTTGTGTTTATCTAGGACGCGCTTCAACGACGAAATGGCTCAAGTCGTGATAACGAGAAAACAACTTTCGTTATGTCGAGATTACGAGAAAACAACTTTCGTTACGTCGAGATCACAAGAAAACAACTTTCGTTATGTCGAGATCATGAGAAAATTACTCATCATGATAACGAGAAAACTACTTTTGTCATGTCAAGATCACGAAAAAATTAAGTCATGATAACGAGAAAACAACTTTCGTTATGTCGTGACCACGAGAAAATTGTTGGCACAGTTTTCTAACTTAGAGAACAACTTTTGTTATGTCGAGATCACGAGATAATTAAGTTGTGATCACGAGAAAACAACTTTCGTTATGTCGATATAACAAGATAATGAAGTCGTGATCACGAGAAAACTACTTTCGTCATGTCGAGATCACGAGAAAATATTAAGTCGTGATAACGAGAAAACTACTTTCGTCATGTCGATATCACGAGAAAATTAAGTCATGATAACGAGAAACTACTTTCGTCATGTCAACATCATGAGAAAATATTAAGTCGTGATAACGAGAAAACAACTTTCGTCACGTCGTGACCACGAGAAAATTACTCGTCATGATAACGAGAAAACAACTTTCGTCACGTCGTGACCACGAGAAAATTACTCGTCATGATAACGAGAAAACAACTTTCGTCACGTCGTGACCACGAGAAAATTACTCGTCATGATAACGAGAAAACAACTTTCGTCACGTCGTGACCACGAGAAAATTACTCGTCATGATAACGAGAAAACAACTTTCGTCACGTCGTGACCACGAGAAAATTACTCGTCATGATAACGAGAAAACAACTTTCGTCACGTCGTGACCACGAGAAAATTACTCGTCATGATAACGAGAAAACAACTTTCGTCACGTCGTGACCACGAGAAAATTACTCGTCATGATAACGAGAAAACAACTTTCGTCACGTCGTGACCACGAGAAAATTACTCGTCATGATAACGAGAAAACAACTTTCGTCACGTCGTGACCACGAGAAAATTACTCGTCATGATAACGAGAAAACAACTTTCGTCACGTCGTGACCACGAGAAAATTACTCGTCATGATAACGAGAAAACAACTTTCGTCACGTCGTGACCACGAGAAAATTACTCGTCATGATAACGAGAAAACAACTTTCGTCACGTCGTGACCACGAGAAAATTACTCGTCATGATAACGAGAAAACAACTTTCGTCACGTCGTGACCACGAGAAAATTACTCGTCATGATAACGAGAAAACAACTTTCGTCACGTCGTGACCACGAGAAAATTACTCGTCATGATAACGAGAAAACAACTTTCGTCACGTCGTGACCACGAGAAAATTACTCGTCATGATAACGAGAAAACAACTTTCGTCACGTCGTGACCACGAGAAAATTACTCGTCATGATAACGAGAAAACAACTTTCGTCACGTCGTGACCACGAGAAAATTACTCGTCATGATAACGAGAAAACAACTTTCGTCACGTCGTGACCACGAGAAAATTACTCGTCATGATAACGAGAAAACAACTTTCGTCACGTCGTGACCACGAGAAAATTACTCGTCATGATAACGAGAAAACAACTTTCGTCACGTCGTGACCACGAGAAAATTACTCGTCATGATAACGAGAAAACAACTTTCGTCACGTCGTGACCACGAGAAAATTACTCGTCATGATAACGAGAAAACAACTTTCGTCACGTCGTGACCACGAGAAAATTACTCGTCATGATAACGAGAAAACAACTTTCGTCACGTCGTGACCACGAGAAAATTACTCGTCATGATAACGAGAAAACAACTTTCGTCACGTCGTGACCACGAGAAAATTACTCGTCATGATAACGAGAAAACAACTTTCGTCACGTCGTGACCACGAGAAAATTACTCGTCATGATAACGAGAAAACAACTTTCGTCACGTCGTGACCACGAGAAAATTACTCGTCATGATAACGAGAAAACAACTTTCGTCACGTCGTGACCACGAGAAAATTACTCGTCATGATAACGAGAAAACAACTTTCGTCACGTCGTGACCACGAGAAAATTACTCGTCATGATAACGAGAAAACAACTTTCGTCACGTCGTGACCACGAGAAAATTACTCGTCATGATAACGAGAAAACAACTTTCGTCACGTCGTGACCACGAGAAAATTACTCGTCATGATAACGAGAAAACAACTTTCGTCACGTCGTGACCACGAGAAAATTACTCGTCATGATAACGAGAAAACAACTTTCGTCACGTCGTGACCACGAGAAAATTACTCGTCATGATAACGAGAAAACAACTTTCGTCACGTCGTGACCACGAGAAAATTACTCGTCATGATAACGAGAAAACAACTTTCGTCACGTCGTGACCACGAGAAAATTACTCGTCATGATAACGAGAAAACAACTTTCGTCACGTCGTGACCACGAGAAAATTACTCGTCATGATAACGAGAAAACAACTTTCGTCACGTCGTGACCACGAGAAAATTACTCGTCATGATAACGAGAAAACAACTTTCGTCACGTCGTGACCACGAGAAAATTACTCGTCATGATAACGAGAAAACAACTTTCGTCACGTCGTGACCACGAGAAAATTACTCGTCATGATAACGAGAAAACAACTTTCGTCACGTCGTGACCACGAGAAAATTACTCGTCATGATAACGAGAAAACAACTTTCGTCACGTCGTGACCACGAGAAAATTACTCGTCATGATAACGAGAAAACAACTTTCGTCACGTCGTGACCACGAGAAAATTACTCGTCATGATAACGAGAAAACAACTTTCGTCACGTCGTGACCACGAGAAAATTACTCGTCATGATAACGAGAAAACAACTTTCGTCACGTCGTGACCACGAGAAAATTACTCGTCATGATAACGAGAAAACAACTTTCGTCACGTCGTGACCACGAGAAAATTACTCGTCATGATAACGAGAAAACAACTTTCGTCACGTCGTGACCACGAGAAAATTACTCGTCATGATAACGAGAAAACAACTTTCGTCACGTCGTGACCACGAGAAAATTACTCGTCATGATAACGAGAAAACAACTTTCGTCACGTCGTGACCACGAGAAAATTACTCGTCATGATAACGAGAAAACAACTTTCGTCACGTCGTGACCACGAGAAAATTACTCGTCATGATAACGAGAAAACAACTTTCGTCACGTCGTGACCACGAGAAAATTACTCGTCATGATAACGAGAAAACAACTTTCGTCACGTCGTGACCACGAGAAAATTACTCGTCATGATAACGAGAAAACAACTTTCGTCACGTCGTGACCACGAGAAAATTACTCGTCATGATAACGAGAAAACAACTTTCGTCACGTCGTGACCACGAGAAAATTACTCGTCATGATAACGAGAAAACAACTTTCGTCACGTCGTGACCACGAGAAAATTACTCGTCATGATAACGAGAAAACAACTTTCGTCACGTCGTGACCACGAGAAAATTACTCGTCATGATAACGAGAAAACTACTTTCGTCATGTCGAGATCACAAGAAAATTAAATCGTGATAACGAGAAAACAACTTTCGTCATGTCGAGACCACGAGAAAATTAAGTCGTGATAATGAAAAAACAACTTTTGTTGTCAAGATCACGAGAAAATGAAGTTGTGATAACGAGAAAACAACTTTCGTCATGTTGAGACCACGAGAAAATTAAGTCGTGATAACGAGAAAACAACTTTTGTTATGTCGAGATCATGAGAAAATTACTCGTCATGATAACGAGAAAACAACTTTCGTCATGTCGAGATCACGAGAAAATTAAGTCGTGATAACGAGAAAACAACTTTTGTTGTCAAGATCACGAGAAAATGAAGTTGTGATAACGAGAAAACAACTTTCGTCATGTCGAGATCACGAGAAAATTAAGTCGTGATAACGAGAAAACAACTTTTGTTGTCAAGATCACGAGAAAATGAAGTTGTGATAACGAGAAAACAACTTTCGTCATGTCGAGATCACGAGAAAATTAAGTCGTGATAACGAGAAAACAACTTTTGTTATGTCGAGATCATGAGAAAATTACTCGTCATGATAACGAGAAAACAACTTTCGTCATGTCGAGATCACGAGAAAATTAAGTCGTGATAACGAGAAAACAACTTTTGTTATGTCGAGATCATGAGAAAATTACTCGTCATGATAACGAGAAAACAACTTTCGTCATGTCGAGATCACGAGAAAATTAAGTCATGATAACGAGAAAACAACTTTTGTTATGTCGTGATCACGAGAAAATAACTTATGTCGAGATCACGAGATAATTAAGTCGTTGTCACGACAAAACAAGAAAGAAAAAAAATTCATAATCCATGGCCTCTTAGGACTTCCGTAGAAAGTGACTTTTGTGCGAGCTGTGCTTTATAAATCTGAGAATGGACGTTTTTCTCGGCTAAATTTTGCTAATGTGACCACACATTTAGAAAAGATGTGCATAGCGGGTGAAGCAAGCAGGAATCTGACACCTGAGGAGCAGCTAGAGTTTTGCTGTGTCCTTGCAGTGACAGGATGCAGCCATAAATCGATGATAAAGACTCGCACACTGGGACAACCGCCAAGAAGTGCTTTCGAGTGTTTACTGACCCACTTATGATACTTTGCATCTCTCCTATAGGTTATTTGTCTTGGTGTCACAAACTGAAATATTCATCCTGCTAACTGTGGCTTGTTAACTTGAGTGCAAAACACATTCTAACCAGCCCGCTTTGGCATTATACTGAAAATATCGTCCAGCTGATTGTTTAGAGTTAATGGTTTGATGACGATGATTAAAGGACACTAGATGGCCTAAATTTCCTTCTATTAGGGTAAAGGTCATTTTCTTTAGAATGGTAAACATACTTGATCATATTCTCTTAAAGGGATAGTTCATCCAAAAATTACAATTCTGTAATTTACTCACCTTCATGTTATTCCCGATTCCTCTCATTCAATCTATGGAACCCAAAAGGAGAAATATTAAAAACAGTCATGTTCCAAATAGGACAAGAGCAAACATGAGGGTGTGTAAATCATTTTCAATCACTACTTCTTTAAATTATCTCTTACGTGCCTTTACTTTTTATTTATTGGTTTATTTATTAAAGGAATGGAACATTTTAATAGGAATTATCAAGTGAAGTTTATATAAGCTTACCATTTGATATATGATCATTTGTGCTGTTGTTGTAGGCAGATGTGATGGATTAAACCAGGTCTGCCCTCTTCTGGTGGACAAGTGTAGTGATGCAGTCATTTGTGTGAATCATGTGAGGTTTTGCTTACATTTTTGTAAGGAAGGTTTTATAAAGTGAATGTGGGGGTATTTGAATTATTGCAGCAGCGATTTAGACACGCTAAGGTTATTTTCCTGAGTGTTAAGGATGTAAACAGCCATTGTCTGCTGTTATCCGTGCTGTACAAAGCAACATTTGTAGAGAAAGTAGTGTAGTGTGCATTGCAATAGTGTTATGTAGTCACCAGCTTCACAGCTCCTCCTGCCATTCTGTTGGGCAATATATGTCATTTTACTTTATACGATGACCTCGGTTTACTGCCTTTTTGATCCCTGCTGAAAAGACCAACAACAAGGTTTGGGGTCAGTAAGATTTTTTGTTTGTTTTTTAAAGAAAGAACACATTATATAAATCAAAAGTTACAGGAAAGACGTTTAAAATGTTACAAAAGATTTCTGTTTCAAGTAAATGATTTAGAAGTTTCTATTCATCAAATAATCCTGAAAAATCATGGTTTTCACAAAAATATTAAGCAGCACAACATTGATCATGAACAAAAATGTTTCTTAAGCAGCAAACCCGCATATTAGAATGATTTCTGTAGGATCATGTGACACTGAAGACTGGAGTAATGATGCTGAAAATTCAGCTTTGCATCACATTACATTTTAAAATGCATTTAAATGCATATCAATTTTAAAATGCATTATATTTTATCAAATAAATGGTGAACATGAGAGACTTGTTTCAAAAACCTTGAAAAATCTTACCAACTCCAAACTTTGAATAGTAGTGTAAACCGCTGGTTATTCTTGCTGGGAAAATGCAGCATGTTTGTGAAGCTGGTGGACCAAGAAAATCTTGCTGGTTAAGAAGCCTGGAAGAGACACCAGCATTCAAAGCTCAATATATGCTGGTCTTTTCAACAGGGGTGCGGATAAGGAGAAGAGATAAGATGCTCGTCTTCTGTCCTGGTCCAGATGTTTCATAGGCTAGATGTGAGCCTGAAATCGAAACAGAAACAGTCTGTTGTGAACTCTGTCAACTCAGTCTTGCTGACTCACAAGAACAAGGACCAAACTGTAAAGAACGAAACTGACGATCAAAATGTTCACATCAAGTGAAATTGATATTTCTGTATCATTCAGTGTGATCTCCCCTTGTTCTCATGGTATTGCTTTCGCTGTGACTGTCTGGACCATCAGGCCTGATGTGCGCACATCTGTTTATATGTCTGTTTCTCCCACACACACTGGCCCAGTGACTGCACGGCACTTACCTGAACCCAGTGTTACTGCCTGGGATGACTATACTTCCCTTAATGCACTCCAGCCCTCTTAGTAACACTACATAGGGTCATGGGCTTTGTACACAGCCCTTATATACTCTGTAATATGTTCATTAGAAATTAGGAAATGTGTGTTTTTACTATTATGCCTCAATAATTGTTGTGAAACCTGTTTGAATTGTATTAGCACATTGAAATTGTTCTGTTTACATACAAGAACACACTCTCGGTTGGCTAATAAATAAGAAAAATGAAGGAAACTGCCATTTTGATGAATTCATATAAACATTATGAAACGACATGCATGTGTGTGCATCTATCCACATTATTTTGAAACGCGGAAGTATAGGCCTACTATTGTCTTAGAATGTGCCAGACTTCATTAGCTGCTGAAAAATAAGTACATTTACATTTAATCATTTAGCAGACGCTTTTATCCAAAGCGACTTACAAATGAGAATAGAAGCAATCAGACCAACGAGAGAACAACAACAGTCTCACTTAGTCTAGCACAGTACACGTAGCTATAGGGTGTTGTTTATTTGGTTATTTTTTAAATAATAGAATGGAATAGAACAGAACAGAATAGAATAGATAAGTGCTAGTATTAGTTGGTCAGGTGCTGGCGAAAAATATGTGTCTTTAGATGTTTTTTGAAAATGGCTAAAAAGACTCAGCTGTTCGAATTGAGATCGAAGTAGTAGTAAATGGTCAAATGATTTGCGCTACAAACAAGTGTGTTTATGATTATGATGATAAATCAAAATAACATGAAAACAAATACCAGTTTGCAGTATGAAGCAGCATACCGGACAGTTTTTGTACAGGTAAAATAACAGCGAATTGCACCGGAAGCTTCGAACATTCACGTTACAAAATAGGCCTATGGCCGCCTTTTACGGTATAAATAAGATGGGTAAAATTAAATATTTTATTTCCGCTAATATTTACATGTTACTGTGAATACTCACGCAAATAGAGTATCAAATGTATGTTTTCTGACAACTTTCCATCGTTTAAACGTGAGGACCAAGTTTGACATTGTAATTTTATTCAGGTAGGCCTATAGCCTACAATGGTGTTGACCGGTTATAATCTTTCTTCAAATTTTGATTATTATATAGCATGAAAATGAATGATGAATGTTTTCAGTACCTGGCTAAGTGCGTTCTGTAGCCTGGAGCTCATGGATGCTTGTGCCAGAAAATGCAGGACAGATGATTTTATTCTAAAGTTGTCTTTGGGCAGGATTTACGTTTTCTCTGAGTGAACCCCATCTAATTGAGGTTAAAGGGGTGGTGCATGGCCTTTCTCAGGCTAGACAAGACAGATCACAAGACAAATGACACAAACAACATATGCACTGTTCAAGAAGTTCATCAAATGGTGTGTGTGTGTGTGTGTGTGTTGGTGAATTCTATATTCCTGTACAGGTTTAAACATTTTTCCTTTCCCTGACAACACTGGCAAACCTAGTCTAATTTTAATGGTAGATTTGACCGACATACTCAACATCAGATTATGCTGTAAGGGGATCTCAGTTAGCTCTATTCAAATGTCTTTGTTTCATGCATACATTTAAAACTTTGTTATAACTCGTAAAACCGATTCAAATAATGTTGACACTATTTGCTTAGAGAATATTGATATTTGACTCTTGATAATAAAACCAATTAAGCTCTCATCAGAGCGCACCTCTGCTCGAGATCTGTTCCCCAAAAATGGATTCGACACGCGGATCCGGTGTTTCAAAGCTGAAACATGCATCATTCCGCCGCCTGTTCCCCTTTCTCCTTTTTAATCAATCACCTTCTGTTTTTGAATATTAATGCTGAATAAACCCTACAAAAGAACCCAACATGTAGGCTATTATAAAGAAGAAATTATTTATTCTTAGCTACTCTAGATGTGTCACACATCACATTAATAGATTATACTTTTCAAAAGTTTAAAGTAGCCTAAGAAAAAAAAACATTATATTCTGTGTGATTTTTGTTTTAAACACACATTAAACACACATCCGTTTGAATCTATTTAGAACCTTAGTATTTTTTAGAATTAACGAAACTTCATATGTTCTGTGAATGATCGACATTCATTTCATATTCAGCCTCTGTGTGTAAAAGTAGTAATATAAGTTGACGTAGGCCTACAGCAGATATAAACACACATGTAATAAAAAGATATTAATCTGACAGGAAAATAGTGAATAATGCAATTAATGCATCGGATAGAATCTCATGAAAAAACACGCACTCACATTCATTGTTAACCATTAAATAGTTGGGTCGGTGTCTCCAGGGTCCGACCTCTTTGGCGTTGATTTAACTTTTTAAGTAAGAGAGAATAATCTAGTGTTTTGCACGTGAAAGGACGTTTCCCCCGCGTGTTTTCCCTCCCGCGTGCGCCCCATTGTCCCCGCGCGCTGGCAGAAAGAAAACATTTGACGTTTCTTTTTAGTCCAACAAAAGAGCCACATGTCATTGAAGTCACTGTGTGTGTGTGTGTGTGTGTGTGTGTGTGGAAGAGTCGGAGAGAGTGTTAAATAACAGTCAATCATTTTAAGTGAATAACTTTTTGTTCATTTAAATTGATTCATTATTTTCAGTCTTTGATTTGTTGTGTTATTAAATTATTTTTGCACTGTCACTAAATAGCCAAAGTTATATTAAAACATGTTACGATATTAGCCTATAATTCGCTATTTTATTATATTTAAATAGTGTTTACATGTCTGTATTATGTCTGTATATATATATATTTTTTTTTTAAAATATTTTAAGTATGATTTGATGATACATCATCATGCATCTATTAACAGCAAGCCGCTATCTCAGATCAGTCGCTGAAATCTTCGACTTCCACTTTGGAACGTTGAGAGCAAAGTAGCCTTCTTCTTTGACCAATCAGCTCTCGGTTACGGGATCCTGTGGACCAATCAGAACGCGCTGTTCGAGTAATAGACAAGGGTCTCTGCAAACTCATGAATGTTTTAGTAGTTTGAGAACTCGCGCTCATCCTAAACGTCTGTTAATAACAATAACGCTGCGATTATAATTCTCGTCACATAATGAAAACAACGACCAAGGACCACAAAACAGAAGAGACTACATTTGATTAATAACATTTCATCCTCGAGTACTTATTTTTCTGCTTTCCCTGGAGGGATACAAAAAGATAATCGGAGCTTATCATTTTTGTTTTTATTCGTGGAATATTTACATGAATTTTTAAGCCCGCTGAAGTGCACTTTTAGTGGCTTGGCAGGGACCGTTCCCAGGATGATGCGTCCAACTCTCTCTCAAAACTATCCCCGCAGTGGCTTCCCAATGGAGGGTAAACTGTTACATTAAATATGCACATTAAAATAATTGAATTTCATAGTGGAAATCTGAGGCAAAGTGTAAACTATTTTTGGAATCTGGGTTGCATGTGTAGACTAACTTAACTGAAAACGGTTGTTATTTTGTTTTTAATTTAGCAATACATTTTTGTTAAAATGCAAATATTTTATTACAATATTAAAAGTTGTTGACTGTTGCAAGCCTACATTGTATTAAGTTTATTTTTTTTTGAATTCTTGAAAAATAAATGTTCTTCAGTGATTCTTTGCATTAGCAAATAACCCATACAGTATGAAGAACTAATAACCATTTCACTGTACATTGTGCTTCAGGTTCTTAGATGAAAAAAAGGTTCTTGATGTAGCCCAGCTAAAAAAAAAAACGACTGTTAAAAAAGGCTGTTTTAATCGGCATAATTTATGTATTTTCATCATTAGCAACAGGCTATATTTGTTTCCATGCATCTATAGCAATAATTCCTTTAATTTCTACTCGATTGCATGAGTTTAGAGTTTCTCAATCAGTCATTAATTTCAAATAGCATGATTGTAAATTTAGCACCACTTTTAGTTTACCTCAAATTTAAAGCAGCAATCATACTGACGTTTTACTGGGTTGCTTTTTTTTTTTACGTTTAGAAACACCTGAATATGTCAGCGAATTAAATGCACATGGAGCCTATAGTCTATGAACCGTCTTACCCCAGAAGCACACTAAAGTTATTTTAGGAATATATGCAGCATGATTTTTTAATTTCATGTTTCTGCAATTATGTTATTTCTCCACTGTCATCATTTGGGTTGGCTTCGATGCAGTGTCAACTCCGATGGGTCAGGGTCGAGTCAACCAGCTTGGAGGAGTTTTCATCAACGGCCGGCCTCTACCGAATCACATTCGACATAAGATAGTGGAGATGGCCCATCACGGGATCCGGCCCTGCATGATATCCCGCCAGCTCAGAGTCTCTCATGGCTGCGTCTCCAAAATCCTGTGCCGCTATCAGGAGACTGGATCCATCCGGCCTGGAGCCATCGGCGGCACTAAATCCAAGGTGAGGCCCTATAGGGAGGCATTGAAGTGCGGATTCATCTGTTGCAGCTGGGCGTGCGGATATTTTTATTTATATTTATTTTATTTATTTATTTAGTCAGCGGATCCATCTGTTGCAGCTGGGCATGCGGATATTTCCAAGGAAATTTGCGGATAAACTCAAAGCAACAGGTCGATGACTGACCGACAACGCCTACTGTCTTTTGACATAATGACCCTGAATTTGAACTAAGAGTCTTTGAATTGAATCAGGCACCTTGTTGACTGTCTTTATTTAATTTTTATTATTTTTAACAGACTACATCTCCAGATGTGGAGAAGCGCGTTGAGGAATATAAACGGGAAAATCCCGGAATATTCAGTTGGGAAATTCAGGATAAATTGCTCAAAGAGGGAATTTGTGACCGGAACAACGTACCCTCAGGTATGCGTCAAACAAAACGAAAAAATACATGAACTACAGTGTGCAAAAAAAAAAAATAATTATAATAATAACTTTTTTAACTTGTTATACATTTTCTTGTGATATGCATAAAATCTATAGTAAATAATACAGCGATAAACAATGTTTTGTCAACATAGGGCCTACGCTAGATCGACGTACTGTTGCTATGTTTACCTGGCGAACTCCATTTCTGTTGTCTTCACTAGTTTTAGTAACCACAAAACTTAAATCACACACTCAGACTAACTTGACATCTAACTTTCTTAGTGACTGAAACGTTTGAAAAATGAAATGTATACTATTGAAATGCATATTTCTATATTAAAAGATATAAAACATATTAAGAGCACGGTTGAACTCTTGTCCAGTGAGTGCGATAAGCCGCATCATGAGAGGCAGATATGGCGCAAGAGGTGACGAGGAGGAGGAGGAGGAGGAGGAGGATGAAGAGGACAAGCGCGAGCAGGAAGAACACGCCCGCAGGAGCGGACACAGCATCGAGGGGATTCTCGCAGACAGATGTGAGTGGATCCTACAAACTCTTTAACAGGTTTTAGAAATAACTGTAATTGTAATTGATCTGGAGTTGTTGGAAAGATGTGACTTTAACAAACTGAAATTTAATTAGAATGATAGACATATTTTTTTATGAATATATAAATGGCTTGAAACACTTGGGGACTATAATGGTGATACAAACTCATAATGGTTCTTATCATTTTAGCCATAGCAAAAGAAAGAAATTAACCTACACTACCAGACAAAAGCAATTTTTTTAAATTGTGCTTGAAAAGCAAAAAGTATGAATTTCTCAGCAAAACATTTTTTTAAATGGACAGACTGCATAATGAAGGAAAGCAGGGCAACAAGACTGTCCAGAAGTGTCCCAGGATGCACTTTATGAAATTTCCAGAATGTGTAGAGCTGTAATCTAGACAGTTTCATTAGTTTAACGTTTCTTGGTCAGTGCATATTTGTAAATTTTAATTTGTGTTATTTCATAGTTTTGATGACTTTATTATTTTGATGACTTTATGAATTTATTATATACAATGAGGAGCCCAAACGTTTGATTGGTAGTTTATAAAGCAGAAATATAAACAAAAATGTGGTGTATTGACTTGTAATATTTCTTTGCATTAATGATGAGTTAGATTTACTGATGATCAATAACCAATAATTCCTAAGTATATTAATAAGTATTATGCAACAGGCATGAGGGAAGGGGGAGGAAGAAGCCACCAAACATGTTGGAAATCTGGAAAGAGTAGGTTTAATGTGGCCACAATGATAGGCAATGAAAGGCAATGAGGATCTTAAATGGAGTTCTACATTTCACTAAAAATAAAAAAAATAAGGGAAAATATAAGTTATGTACAACAAATTGGATAATCAATACAAAAGAAGAAATTGTCATAATTTACTCACCCTCATGACATTGCAAACCTACATGACTGTTTCTTTCTGATTTTTTCTGTTCTCTGAACAGAAATTATCATAAATATTAAAGACACATTAAAGACAAAAATATGACAACACAATGAATTGTTAAGGAAGGACATCTGTAGCATTTCTGTGCAAAGAGGCCTCAGAGGAATCAAAAGGAAAGAGTTGATGAAGAACAGTGGAGGAGAGTCTGTTTTTGCCTTCTTGCTGCCTACTGGCCGACAGCTGAAGTGACTGATGTTTTGCTGTTCTGTAATGATATTTAATGAGCTAACAGCCTGTCCCTGCGTGACTAATTAAGGTGAACGTTATTTGACTGCCTCTGATGCCCTGCTAACACCACTTCAGCTCCCTAAATAATACTGATCTGGATGCAGAGTCACACTTAATGGCAATGGGAGTTTATTAAAGGCTATTTCCGTCAATAGGGACAAGTGTTCTCCTCGGCTGTTCCTTCATGGCCCGGAGCGGCGGTCACAATGGGGGTGAGCCTCTCGTCATGTGCGCTGCCACAAAGCCTGTCCGTCACGCTCTGCCCGTCTCGCGATCCAAGAAAGACGAGTTGCCCAAGCCGTTTAAATCAGGCTCTTTATTTGAACTTCACTTTCATCTGGCCAATGAGTCAAACGCGCCTTGCTCTTTTTCTCCTCTGTCCTCCTCATGCCCCGTTCTACCTCTCTTGGCCTGCGGCGCATTTTCGGTTAATATCTGTGGGCCGTTGTCAGTCCCTTCCATTCCCACCGCCCCTCCTTTTCTGGGAGACACAGACAGGCAAGTTGAGTTCAGTATATACACCCTTCTTTTGAATAGGCAACAGTTTGATTCCTGAACCCTTTCCTTCATACTGTCTCCATATATCATCTTAAAGACTCAAAGATGTTGGCGTGTGTGCGGGGAGTCTGTAGGTTATGAAATCTCTCTGTTTGCTGTCCTCCAAAAATCCCCTCATCCTAGCTCACAAAAATATGTTTTATGAAAAATTTTCCCTTTATTAAAACATAATTTCTTAATGTTCTCTGTCATTCGAAATGTCTTGTTTTTTAAATGTTTTCCTGGTTATGTGAACTGAACATTAGAAAAAAAACATTAAGAGAAAGTTCTATTTTATCATTTCACAAAAATTATGGGAATGTTACAACTGAATGTTCTCTGAACCATCTGAAACTATAAGTAGTAACGTTTAAAAAGAACCTTAGGCAAATGTGCAACAAATGTTAAATGTTATACTAAAACATACCAGATTACTTTGAATGAACGTTCTATTAACGGACCCAGATGTTTGGTCATAACTTTGAGAGAAACTTCCAAGCTAATAAAAACATGTTCTAAGAATGTTTTGCTAATGTTCCCATTAAGCTATTAAAATGTTATTTCTAATCATTCTCTGTACGTTCTAAAACGTCCAGTTTTTTAAAAATGTTATTGTGAACAGAAAAAACATGAAGAGAACATTCCATTTTATCATTCTGCAAATATTATGTGAATGTAACTTTTGATTGTTTTCTGAACATTTAAAAATGTTAGACAAACATGCAACTAGAAAAAAGAACATGCATAAATAATGTTTTTATGCAAATTTTTGAGAATGATATTAAAGACCAACGTTCTGTTAACATTACAGGAAGAATCTTTGTTCATAACCTTGCCAGAACATTACACAAAGTTCTGAGAATGTTCCCTGTTCGCTTCCTGGCATGCATTGTGTCCTATTGGAACAGATATATTTAGTATGCTCAAACAGAAAATGATACTGAGAAACATATTTAGAAAAGTGTAAAATGATTGACACTCCTATAATATGCACGTATGCACACGCCGCCAAACATATGCACATGCACAAACACGCAAACACACGCATGGATGCACACACGTACACATGCATACACAAACAGTGCCAACTGGCCCAGTGCGGGATGGTTTGTGTGGCACCATGGAGTGTGTAGTCAGTGGGTCGTAATTCAACAAACAAACACAAATGCACCACCAAACCCTACAAAAGGAAACTTCGTCAATACAAACTTGGCCTTAAAATCTCTAGGAGGAGTTACAGGTGCAAATTTGGTCTCGGGTTAGGAATAAAAAACAACAGATTGATATAGATTAGTGTTTTTTATTGTATATGAAATATTAAAGCATAAATTGCATCCTTTTCTGACACAGAGTGCGACAGACAGTGAGAGGAGTACAGTTGGATGGACAATGAGGGGAAACCCCCCAAACAAAACTGTCTCCATTGTGTCCAGCGTGCAGTGTCAGTGTCAGCAGACTTAGGAATCTGTGTCTGCTTGAGTTCAGGCCCTGAAGGCAAAACTACAGTGTGCGTGTCAGTTAGGACACAGACAGCACGAAAACAACACTGAGAGAGTTCAGGGAGGCTGCTTTTTATTGGATAGTTGATAAGTGAGCCTATAGGACTTAAGTATGAAAACATGAATCAGCTCACCTAATCACAATCACAAAGTGCAGTTTCTTGCTTAGTTTGCTTTAAAAAATGTGGTACATTGTTTTAGGTGATGGCCAACAAACACTTTCTGAATATGTGTTTTCATTTGTTAAACAGAGCAGTCCGAAGTCACTGGTGTTTGACCTCCAGTGATCAAAGGTCACACTGGTGTATGTTTAGAGTGACAGGTGACCACTTCCTGTTTTAACTGCTATTCCCTTCAGCATAAAGGCACTAACTGCACACTATGTACATACTAGCATATTAATCTAGTACTATTTCTGTAGTAAGTGTATAGTATGCAAATTTTCTGTATGCACAAAATGATCAGCACAATTGCCAAAATATGCAATGTATACAATGTAAGAAATACTATATACAATGCAATGCATTGACCTGATATTCCATCTCCAGTATGATATATTAATGGCGATCTTATTCTTGACTTATTTTCTGATCGTACTGACATACAGTCTTTTTTATGTTTTCAAAAGAAATCTCTTATGCTCACCAACTTCAGAAATCATTCGAATATGCTGATTTGCTGCTCAAGAAACATGTTGAAAAAAATTGTATGGAAACTACGATCATTTTTATTTTCTATGATAATTATTTGATGAATAGAAGGTTCAAAAGAACAGCATTTATTTGCAACAGAAATCTTTTGTAATATGAGTCTTTACTGTACTTTTGATCAGTTTAATGCATCCTTGCTGAATAAAAGTATTCATTTCATTTCATTTTCGAACGGTAGTATAAGCTAAAGCGTTTCTACAGAAACTTGGATTAAAAATGCAAAATAATCATCTCTAATTAATTACTTGAAGCCAAGTGTGATGAAGCAATATCGTGCACCATTCTACTTTGAAATGTTTATAGTTGCATACTGCATGCTGTTTCACACACTAGCTTCTTTTACAAAAGCCACATAACCAAAAACACGTATCAAAAGTGACTCGAGAGCAAAGCAAAAGAGGCTAAACAGACCAAGAGCACATTTGGTTTCGAGCTGGAACGTGTGGTTGTTTGAGGGCAGCTGCGAGGGTCACAGTTGCTCTTTAGCAAGTCAAGTCCTCCCTCTGTTTCTCTCTGTTCCTAAACGCTGGGGGGCAGATGGGCCCACGAGCTGTCACTCATCCTTTCTGTCTCCGACATCTGTTAGTTCTCTATGTACTGCTTAATGTAGTCGGGCAGTCACTCAGCCAACCTCGGCGCTGAAAAGGACCCTCCTCGCTCTCCCCTGTCCGAGATGCTGCATTTGTTCCCAAGCTTTCTTTTGTCCTCACACACACACACACACACACACACACGCACACACACAGACTAACTCTACACACGCACATATGGTTTTATCTTGGACCGCTGCCGCTTGCCCCCAACCAAAACTAAGTGCAAAAGCCTGCTGGATATGCGCTCGCCGTCCCGCAGTATTAATGAAACTCCTTAGGTGGATTCTGTGTACATGAACGCATGAGGTAAATGGGCTCAGGGTGATATTTTGCCTCCAAATATTGAATTTAAGCAACGAGGGCCCAGAGCTTAGGAGAAACGGCGGATGGAGATGCTTTTAGTGACCGCACCGTTTACATAGCGGAGAGCTGAAATATCTTAAAACACATACTCATGCACACTACACGCTATACATGCCAAAGACCTGAAAACACACACACACACATACACACTCTGTATTTACAGAAGGCAGAATATCTCTAGATTCTCCAGCGGTTCCATTTCCATGACGTTTGGGTTTTGGTTGTGTGTGTTTAGAAGCCTGTGGTCTGTATTCTTCTGCCCGAATTAAACTTGTGTTTACTGTTTGCTCTTTGGTTCTGTTTATTCACTTGCCTTGATTCTCATTCAGTCGGCAAAAATATAAAAATGCAATGCTGACTTGTTTGCTACCAGATCATCAGATGTCAAAAATGAACACTGATACCATTTTTTCCATACAATTTTCAAGCTCCTAAAATGACAAAAAGCACCATAAAGGTATCAAAAGTAGTCCATGCAAATACTTATCAAGTCTCCTGAAATCATAGGATAGATTTTTGTGAAGAACTTGATGTCATTGTTCAATCTTTTCTGGTGTCAAATCTCGTTTGAGATTTTTTAAACTTTGCGCGACATGAGAACCAAAGCGGTCTGATTATCAATCATTTCTAGAGCATATTTACATATTAAAAAATGTAATTAAAAATCAGCACAGAAGAACCTAAAATGTGGTTACCTCTAAATTCAAGATTTCATTCAAATCAAAAACATAATTAATATAATAACTTAGTATAGAATAGAATAGAATTTATAGTCACCCGAATCACCCTAAATACATTGTTACACCAACAAAATTAAATTTAACGGTATTGGCTACTAGATCATCAGATGTCAAAAAAGAACATTTTGACCATATTTACTCATCCTTGTATTTTTCCGATCCTGTATTTTCTTTCTTGTGAAAATACTTTTCCATAAAAAAAAGACAAAAGACAAAAACCTGCATGTCAAGTTGCCTAAATTGACAAAAAAGCACCATAAAAGTAGTCCATAAAACATGTGCACTATATTTCATATTTTCTTACAGTAAGTCATACAATAGATTCACAAATTCACAGTCGTTTTTTACTGATTCTGGCGTCAAATCTTATTAGAGATTGCATTTTTTTTAAACTTGCCACATTGCGATCCCTTTTAATGATGTGAGAACCAAAGCTGTTTAATATCAGTTGTGTCTAGAGCATATTTACATAGACAAACATAGTAAAACATTTATTAAAAATCAGCACAGAAGATCGCAGCCACCTAGTTGAGCTTGGTAGTTTTAACCTAAAATGTAGTAAAAAAAAAATTCAAGATATAATTAATAAAATATAAAACTTAATATATAATATATATTCACAGAATCACCCTAAATGCATTAGATTACACCAACAAAACCTAAGGGTTTATTTAAGGGTTAGATTACTTAGAAATTACTCCTAGATTTAATAATCACATGCATGAATCTTGCATGCTTTCACAAATGAGAACACAAATGAGTATATGATGATAAAACTTTGGTTGAAAGTTATATGTGAGTGCACACACAGTAAAAGAAAAGCCACAGAAGACTCATTATTCAGAGCAGTGTCCACATCCCAAGTTTCAGGTGCTTCTGTGCTATTTCTAAATGGGTTTTTGAAGAGATTGAGCACTTGAACTACCCGGCCCACCCTTTTCCCTTTCTGCCCTGCCACCCACCCACCTTTGGCCTTCTTCATGCCCCTTACACCCCCTCCAGGGCAGGTGACGGCCTCCACTGAGAGCCCCGGCCGTCATGACGGATTCCACAGATGGAGCGTGCAAATCGATCCAACAAAGACTGAAGGGAAGACAGAATGAGAGAGAGAGAGAGATGCACAAATAACTCAATGTCTGTAGAATAAAAAATCACTAGATATGAATTTCCTTTAATTCCAGGACCATGAATATATAGTTCCCAGCTTCTCTGTCTGGAATGTCACAACATTCACAACAACACATGCTTCAGTGTTCCTTCAACCAAATCCCTGTGAAATTGTAGGAATTTCCCATAGTTCTCATTGAGTCCTCATAAGTACATTTCTGTTTGAAACAAGAAAAACAAAAGCTTGTTTATGAGGAAATATGTCATGTTTTATTATATTAATGATTTGGGTTTTATTTATTTATTTGTGTGTTTCTTTTATAGGTTTTCTTCTTTTTTCCATTTAATTTTACGATATTTCAGGACATTGCCTCTTTCTTTTCTCCTCCGCTGTATATCTCTTTCATCCTGTTTTTTTTTTTTAACAATTTGCACTTGTGCATTTTATATTCCCTCCTGCAGCTCTCTCTGTTTGTGTTTAATTCTTTGACTGTTGCTCTGTGGTCTTTTTAGATGCTGAGGCAAAATGGAGAGAGAGAGAAAAAAACAGACAAGGAATTACTGTGTGACACAAAAATAAGCCTGGCTCTGAAGCCTTTCAAGAAAAGATGTGAAGAAGCACATCAAATTCTATTCACAAAAACAAAAAAAAAATAGTAAAAGCTGCTAAAACATGTTTGTTTGGTACTTCTACAAATTGAGGAGCGTCTTCTGTGCTTCTGCTTGTTCATATTTGTGTGTATTTTCTAGGTTTATGACACACACAATTGTTTAAGTGGGGATTTGCCATTAACCACTACTGTTTCCAAAATACCAGACAAAACATAATCCAATTTTTTAATCTATATAAAATTATATATACATATATAAACATTATATAATATATAAAATATTTCTTACATTATATATATATATATTATATAAAATCAGATACAGTTCAAAATATATTTAAAATCTTAAAATATACCTTATAAATGATTTAAATACGATATATATTTTTAGATATTTTATTTTCTTACATTATATTAATAGTACATATTTAGATATTTAGAAAATTATAGAATGTATAAAAACAATATCTACAATATACCATTTTCTAAATAAACTTATAAAAATAAAATTTTTATATCTTAATTACATAATTAAAAAAAATCATAAAGTGTGGAAAACAATTCTGTTATTCTTTGCATCTGTGTTTCAGTGAGACCATCTGATAATCTGTTTCCAAAATACTAGAAAAAAAACGAATCCAATAAAAAAAAAGAATAAATAAATATTTCTTATATATATATATATATTTGTTTATTTATTTATTTATAAGAAATATTTATTTATTAATTTATATATATGCACACTCTAA
>NW_015554117.1:963991-965145 GCF_001515605.1 Sinocyclocheilus anshuiensis | reverse complement strand
AGAGCCAAACTCACAGAGGCACGAGTGCAGGTACAAATACACCCCACACACATTCCAAAACAACAGACAAAACCAAAAACTATTTCATTACACTCCTACATTTGTCTTTTCTCAGGTGTGGTTCAGTAACAGACGAGCTCGTTGGAGGAAGCAAGCGGGAGCCAATCAGCTCATGCCGTTCAATCACCTGATCCCTGGTGGTTTTTCACATGTGGCTGTGTCCAGTCTCTCCCCGTATCAGCTGTCAGAGAGCCCGTACCCACCCGCTGGCCTTTCTCAAGGTAAACATGTTGTATTTAAACCCACTTTGGCATATAAAATGTTTCCGGATAGATTCTATTAATGAGTGTTTGTGTTCTCAGATTCGAGTACTGTACGCAGACCTCAGCCGCTCCCGCTGCCTGCAGGCCATCAGAGTGCTGGAGGGGCGGGGCAGGAGGGCGGGGCTTCCTACTGTCTCTCCAGTCGCCATGGTTACGCAGGATATTCAGATACATTTGGACCTCATAACAGTCACGCCAACTCTGCCATCAATAATGGACTGTCTTCTCAGGTAATAAAGACATTCAGTTGTTTTAAACTGCTGAATGTAATTTTTAATAATGCTCAGTTATGAGATAGTGAGGCTTTGTTTGTCACATGACTGGCTTAAACAAATGACTAAGTGAACTTTAAACTGGATAGGAGTAAAGCATCTATGGCCTGATGTTGATTACCACAGAAAATAATGTCAACTTGTCCATCATTTTGCATACAGTAACACACTTATCATAGAAGTCTAGAAGGCAAGTGTTCAGCGTCACAAATGCACATTTAACATAAAATCATGTTCATGTTTTAAAGGCGTTTCCACAACGCTTAAATATTGCATGTGTGTATGATAAAATCACTTAAAGTGTTTTCTTTCATGCGATGAAAATCTGAAAATCTATACCTGATAGAGTCATATGTATATACATTTCTTCCAGTAGAAAAAAATAAAATATTTAACAATGTAATGTTATTTTATAATATTATAATATTAATGGAATTATAATATATTATATTATAATATTTATAAGTATTTAATGAATAATATTTATTAATGTTTAAATGTTTAGCATATTTAATTTAATATTAATTTAGAATGTTTAAAATCTAAATATTTTCTGGTG
>NW_015554117.1:958693-963822 GCF_001515605.1 Sinocyclocheilus anshuiensis | reverse complement strand
AAAAAGTTGTGTGTGTGACAAATTCACAAAACTATGAGCTGCAAATTGAGGGATGAGTCTAAATTGTCTGAATTATTAGCACAATCAAGCCAAAACCTAGCACAGTTTTTGAGATTTTAAAAACAGCATAAAAAATAGTGATAATTGATATTTAGTTAGTTAGCTAAACCCTTAAATGTTAAAAACATGCAGTTGAAAGTGACTCAGTGGACGGTGCAGTGGATCCACCTGTTGACTCACAGTTGAGTGTCAGTTTAATGGGCTCTTCTGGCTTCTGTAGAAACTATTACACACTCTAAGACAACGCATTACGCAGATAAATTCCACCATCCACGGGCCATTTTTCACTCGGTTACCTTTAGCTTTCCACTGGACCGTGCAAACGCAGCACAGAACACACAGAAACACGGACACCCCTCTGTGTGAGAGATAGACGACTGACCTCCACATGCTTCTCATTTGTTAAAGGAGCGCACCAAAGCCTCAACGGGGGGTGTTTGTCAAGAACACTGACAGACTGCGATGAATTACAGGTCTGACGGGTGTGAATGTAGTGTGGAGTGAGTCTGGTACAGTCTCACGTTCTCGCTGTCATCGTCCACAGTGCTAATACATGAAAAATGCTGTTAAGATTCAAAGCATCCCGGCGTAGTATTGAGATGGATGTTTCAATCTTCACAGTGTTACATATATATGCCTTTTCAAATTTGGGGTCAACAAGATTTTTAACTTTTTTTTTTTTAAGAAACAAATACTTCTATTCAGCAAGCATGCATTAAATTGATCAAAAGTGACAGTAAAATATTTATAATCTTACAAAAAATGGTTATTTCTCGATTTTATAGTGAATTAAAAACATTGTATGTAATTTCGTATGTAACGTCCCACTGCCGAACTCTACTAGAGCCAGTGAGCAACACATCTATTTTATATAGATAGTATCCAGAAAGTATGTACATTTAGAATTGTTGTTTTTCTGGTTCCATTGAGTGCAAAATTTTCCCAAACTCATGGAGAAAACCTTCCAGAGCTTCAGAAACAGAATTCCATCCTGGATTCGGCACACGTCACTCCCTGCTCCACTATGGGAAATGGTTTAAGCGAGACCATGTGCGTGACCATGTGTGTGTGTGTGTGTGTGTTCTGCAGTGCTTTGACTGTATGCACTGATGTAATAGGATCCTGTAGCCTGGGAGACATGCTTTTCTCTCTCTGTTTCTATGTAAAGGTGCTTATTTGGTGCAGCAACTGGAGTATGTGTTTATTTTGGCCATAATTCTGCTGGTAGATTCAATTAGGCGTCAGTAACTTTTATTCCCCAGAGCACACATGCAACATTCCTCAAATGCAGCACAGTGTTTTCAAGAGTAAACAGTAATGAGTACACACACACACCTCTGGCTCCATTCTAGTCCAAGAATCAGATTAAACAATCCCCAAATTCAGTTATTTTTCTGCCTGATCAATTGCAGGTCACAGAGATCTACAGATATGTATCTGCATGTGTGTGTGTTATTTTAACAATACAGTCGCAGCTAGTCTCTTGTTGCTTTTATAAAAACTCCTTTTTTGAAACCCCGTTTTGAAGCACACGTTAGATATATATATATATAAAAAAATAAATATATATATATATATATATATATATGTAACCTACTGATCAAAATCATACAGCAGAACACTATTATTATTATTATTAATTATTATAAAAAATTTTATTATCAAATGAATATTATCAACATTCTAGAGAATTAAAAGACAGGGAATGTAGATGATTAAGATAATGCAATATAGGCTTCTATATTTAGTTATATAACACTAAATAAAAAAATCTGAAATTTGTTTGTTCATATATAGCAGATTTGATGTTTAGAGGAAAATCTCATGTACTTCTATAACAAAAAATTAAATACAGTTATTATATAAATTTGAAATGAAACATTAAAATTAGTTAATGTTTATTACATATTACATTTTATATGTAATAAACATTGTTGGAGGAAAATATACTTCTGACTATATCACAAATATATATAATATATAAATAAAAATATTTTACTATATAAAGTTGTTTTAATACCTATAAGTTGCTTACCAGCAGCTCTTAAAAACAGCTTTGCCCAGTATTATTATATTTTGTGAATACTGTACCAAATTTATTAATATTTGTATATAGTTACATATATTTTTATATAATTGTATTTATATATTACAATATAAAAAACTAAATATATAATACAATTAAGTAATATCATATATATATTTTATAATAATCACTCATTGCAACAGTTTACGGCTGTCAATAAATTCAAATAATTTACATTAACAATCTCAAAATAAGCCTCTAAATTTAGCATAATGATAAAACTAAATTAAATAACATTTATAATAATTTCTGTCAGGAAACTCAACAACAGTTTACTCTCTGATATTGCATTAGTGAAAAATAGCCAACAGGTTATATATTTCGTATCTGTATTTGTATCTGTGTTTACAGCTGCGAGACACAAAATACGTTGCTACAAGTTGATTCCACTCCAAAATGCGGTTTGTTCATGACCTGAACAAATAATAAAAGGGTAAAAGGCTTCACACACACATCAGAGGCTGGCTGCAGTACATGTGACTTGCAGAGGTCTGATACTGTAATATCTGGAGCGGGTTTGTGTGTGTGTGAATGTCATGGTTGGGTCCTAATCTCCTGTGGCAGGATCATGATGAGAAGCAGCTGCGCTTGTCTAACTCACTATCCACAGCTCGTACAGTTACGCTCAGATTAAATGGACGCTGCACAAAAACAGCAGCTCTTTAATGAGTCCTTCTTAAAGGGGAGGCTCAGCGTTTGCCAGCCTGATTGCTGTGTCAAATGGACGGCACATGCTTTCTTTTGGAGTTCAACGGCTGCAATAAGTCATGCAAACATTATCGGAACAAATATTACTATTAAGACGCATATTAAATGTGAAATCATTTAACATTATTAATAAATTATGCTCTTTACATCTGAATTTCTTCCAGATTCCTTTCATTATCTGAAGCCTGAAATCGCCTGAACGGGACGTGCAGCTCAACTGTCCCAAGGAGTGTTGAGATAAAGTCCCAAAGTCCCGGAAGGATGGTTTTCTACAGAAGAGAAATGCAGACGGAGATACAAAACTCTTGGCAATAAAAATAAAACTTCTTTACCACTGGATGGCACAGCCGGCAGATCAAAAGATCTCAAACATTGCCTTGAACTCTTCTTCAAAAGCCCTTCCAGCAGAATTATCCACAATCCCAGAAAACACAACAAGACAAGCTGAATCAAAACAAAAAGGAGATGTTTTTCACTGAGAAACATGTTGAAGTGCAATATGAGAAATGGCCATATTCATACGAGACATTCGCAGCCACTGAGAGCCGTTCTTATGAGGCCAGACGAAAGCGCTGGGCTGTAAATAAAAGACAAATGTTTTATAGCTGACAATGAACTTTTCTCATGCATTCCTTGACATCTGAAGGGACGACTGGAATATTATACAGTATTTGGGAACTTGGGAGTTCAAAATCATACTTGTTTGAGTTTACATCTCATGAAATAATTCCTATAGCGGTGCTGTGTTAAAAGGTGCACTGTGAAAATGACTTTTTATTTTTAGCATTTTATATTATCTGATATGTTTAAGACTGCAATATAAATTTGGTTGTCTCGAATAAGACTTAAAACCTTCCTAATGTTGTTTTTCCTTCTTGCCAAGAGAAGGTAAAAAACAAAATGTCCTAAAAAATCCTGATAATACGGCCACAACAGCTCTGGATGTTTTGTATTAATTTATTTTGTATGTGTGTGTGAATGTATATCTGTATCCTCCAGATATTTTGCCCAATTAAATCATTCATTGTAAGATAATAAACCTTGTTTGTGTGTGTATGTACTGAGCTATATAAATTTGGGAACAAAACCTTCATTTGGAAGCTTCTGCAGATGTTGGCAATTGTAAAATTTATTTATAAAGCTAATATGGCTTTAAAAAATTTTTTTTTTTAAATGTTTTTAGGGTTAGCATGAATGTTTTGAGTTTAGCATGAAGTTTAGGTTTTGAATTAGTTGTTAACTAAACCTAAAACTAAAACCATAAAAAAAACCTAAAATAAACTTACATTTTAAATATAACAATTAAAATAATCAAATATTTTAATGATTAATAATATTCCTAAACTTATTTTATTTCAGCTGGTTGACATTTTTCTTTTTAATTTAGTTTAACTTAATACTAAAATGGTACTAAAATAACAAATAAAAACTATATAGCCATATAAAAAAAAAAGAAAAAAAAAAGACAAAATTAACCTAAAATTACAAAGAAAACACAAAATATAAAAACTAATTAAAAATATTAATAAAAATCATAACTGTATGTCATTAATACTGAAATAATACTAGTCTGTGGTCATTATAATGAATTTTTACATAAAAACAACAGAATTTAGCACAGGGGTGTGATCTCTCACACATCTGTCTGCAGTCACAGCTAACGCTTCACACTTTCCAGGATGATTCACGTCTCTGTCCCTCCTCAGCCGATCAAACGCTTCACCTGTGCCCTAGCGAACACTGAAAACCTCCTCAAACACCTCTAGAATAACGGACAGGGAGACAGATGCTATTTTATGTCACTCTTTCTTTCTTTCTCTCTCTCTCAGAAGCTTCTTTTGACCCTCTGTCTTCCTCTGTAAATGCCAACCTTCAAACAGCATCCTCTCCTTCACCCTGCTCCATCATCTGAGGGGTCAAAGTGCAAAGGTCACAGGTCTGGCACATGTTCATCACACAGAGAGAGATGAAAATAAAACTACAGTCTGATCTGTTTTTCACCTGATCCTCAAACATGTGTCTTGACTTGATTATGCTCACAAATTTGTGCATCAGTTCACTGTAACATTTTCAAAATGATATGACACATTTATGGAGGACCAAACCTGCAGAAATGAATAGATAGATGGATGGATGGATGGATGGATAGATTGATTGATGACAGATAGATAGATAGATAGATAGATAGATAGATAGATAGATAGATAAATGATGATAGATAGATAGATAGATAAATAGATCAATGATAGATAGATAGATAGATAGATAGATAGAT
>NW_015554117.1:955616-958403 GCF_001515605.1 Sinocyclocheilus anshuiensis | reverse complement strand
AGATAGATGATAGATAGATAGATAGATAGATAGATAGATAGATAGATAGATAAATGATAGATAGTTAATTTGTATTTTTCTCATTTATTTTTATATTTAATTTATATATTTCTGTATGTATGTATGTATTTATTTATTTTTTTATTTCTGCAGGTTTGGTCCTTCATACACATTAGTGTAGTTTTTTCATTCAAATAATCAATATCGCATAGACAAAAGTCACAGCTGTGATTGTGAGTGAGATATTGATTTCATATAATAGTTAATATCATGTAGCTTATGTTTTAAACAAAATATGACCAGCTTGTTAATTTCTTCTCCACCAACGGAAAATCAATTCAAATAAAATCTCCATTGGCTCTGCAATATTTAGTACAGCTTAAGACTACTTTAAACTGTAGATACACATACACTGATCTAAATTTGTAGTTTTTCCCTCTCATTATATATTTTACATTCACGCACAGAACTGATATCCGCTGATGTATTTCCATTGCAATGATTCCCTCTACTGGTGTGTAATTACCATCTAAACATCATTTACAAAAATGTAATGTAATCAATCCTACAATAATACTACTTTGCATTTTCATTCCTTTAATTGCACATACATAAAGTCTATTAACATTTTGAAATATA
This sequence comes from Sinocyclocheilus anshuiensis, assembly GCF_001515605.1. Taxonomy (NCBI): domain Eukaryota; kingdom Metazoa; phylum Chordata; class Actinopteri; order Cypriniformes; family Cyprinidae; genus Sinocyclocheilus; species Sinocyclocheilus anshuiensis. The sequence goes on along the minus strand of NW_015554117.1, from coordinate 957,764 downwards.
TCATATAATTTAATAACTGGTTCTTTTTAAGTGCCATATAAACACAAAATGCTACTGGCATTATTTGGGGAGTCAGTGATTCTACATTCTTTTTAAGAAGAGGGCTGGTGCAGACTAGAATAAACCTACTTTCTCTTTCACTTCATTCATTCATCACTTGGAACAAGAAACAGCATTGGTCAGTCACATTCAAGACTCATATCATACACAGTGATTTTGGGAGTAGGTTTGTTTCACTTTGAATGGGCTTGTAGGAGTTTTTCTGATGAACTATGCACATTGGATTTATACATTATTTTGTTTTTCTGTATGTGTTTGTGTATGTGTTGTGATTTTAGAAGCTCACTATGTTTCTGAGTGGACTCCTGCTGCTCTTTCTGCTTCCTGACTGGACAGAAAGCGTTGATGTTGAGACTGTGGACATCAGTACTCTAGCCCGTATTATTGATTTCTTCGAGCAAAAGTAAGTAGGACTCCATTTTCTATAAAAAAAAATTAACATCTCAAAGTTAATGGTTACATTAAAAGTTAGCAAAGAGGAAGTCGCAACAAAAAACGGAGAAAAACCGTCTGTCAAACGGTCATAAATTAAAAACATGGGAGTGTGTCATTATGTCATTAGTCACCTAAAACAATACTGATCCCGTTTACTGTTTTCCAGCTATAAGAGAGTCGATGGAGATAAACATCCTCGTCAGTACGCTACAGCCATCAACGTGCCAAAGCATCAGTGTCAACAGAACTTCAATCCTTCACAGAACAACTTCCTGACTCAAGAAGAAGCGGTGAACGTGAAAAATGCTATAACTGATGACACAAAGGCACTTTACCAAGGTGCAGAACTCATCGCTGCAGGAACTAAAAAGGTTGTAATCAGTAAAAAGAAGCAATACAACATGCATTCAGAGTCTCTCCTGCTGAATCCTGCTGACAACTCACCCATGACCAAACTTTTGAATAAAAGAAAAGACAGCTGCTCTGTTTTCTACACATTTGAATCTCCCTGTGTTAACTCATGTCTGAATGTGACAAGAAACAACAACATTTTAAAGGCCCTGGAGAACTGGAAAGAACACAGTGGAATTAAAGCTTTTGTTTTCGAGAAATAATCCAAGACAATGGATTAATTCAAACTGTAGTCTCAAATACAAAACAGCCAGATCTATATATTCTACAGTCTCAAATTACTTCATAATCAAACTCTATCATAAATGTAATTTTAATTACCTCATCTGTTGACATGATGCCGGTGAATTGCAGAGCTGGTGCAAACATATCCACATCACTGTGATCAGATGCTTTCTTAACTGCTGTTTTCTCACCGCTATCATTTTTGTTGTGTGTTTATTTTGTTATTGAGAGGTAAGCGCACAGCTCTCAACAGCGTGGATGGCGTCTGGATGTTCGTTAACAGTATCGCTGCAACAAGGTTTGATTTTGGCATTGGTGCACAGCAAAATCCCCCGAGTTAAATCAACTCTGCTCAGAGTACATATTGTCCCAATCTACAGAGTGTTAAAGTAACACTGAAGCAGAGTTACCACTGTTGAAGATTATGTGATACGTTTTCATGTCTAAAAGCCTGAGCAGTAGTTGTTCATCTTCAACATTGTTAACAGCGGGTTTTCTTTACTAATGCTCACTCATCAATTAATTAATTGCTTAATTATCCCATTAACTTTAACTCGGCTTCAGTGTAACTTTAACACTCTGTAGATCGGGACAATATGTACTCTGAGCAGAGTTGATTTAACTCGGGGGATTTTGCTGTGTGGGGACATAACGGCACACAACAGACATTTAATTGTGCTATCAAAATTATTACTAGGGACAATTTAGTAGTCTCTGGATATTGGTAAGGACATGTCATAGCGTCTATACTAAATCTACACCCTTGAAAATCATAACAAGCGATGTCAGACTTTGGAAACTATAGTTCCTTCCTTAAATATGAAGAGGTCAAGCAACAGATTAATGAGTTCATCTAGATTTTACAAAAAGCTTATGGACGTACACCAAGAGCTTGTAACACTCCAAAGAGAAAGGAAAAATTGAAATCGCATCATATGACCCCTTTAAGTCAGACATTGAAGTAGTGCTGGGCGGTATGACCGAAAATGTATATCACGATATTTTTCAAAATTATAA
>NW_015554117.1:954698-955606 GCF_001515605.1 Sinocyclocheilus anshuiensis | reverse complement strand
ATTGTCAAAAAATACCACACTAAATAGTGACTAAACACGACCCCGCTCAAATGAATGTTTCATCATATTTAATTTATTTGACAAATACTTTTGTATCGTAGTGTGATAATGATCAATAATGATAACACGTTTTTAGCCACATTTAGGCACTTTTTTGCATCAGTAAACTATAGGACACATATACGTATATAACACATCTAGGCACTTTTCTGTATCTGTAAATTATGACACATATAGGTATATAACACAAGCCAAACATATCCACAAATTCACATATCCACATGACTGAAATTAAATATTTTTGTTATCTTTTTTTGGTGAAGCTCTGATGAATATCTTCTCTCTGAAGCACGCGGCCTCTGCATGCAGTCTCGCTTTGAGTAATTTCCTCTTGACATAAAAGTTATGGCACAATTAATGACTTTTTTCCCATTACTGTCACCCACAGGACAAACTTTGGTCCAAATGCCTGCTTTCGTCTTTTACATCACCTACACACACGTCCAGTGAGAGAGAACAACGCCAATAGTTGAGGAAGTCCAGTAAGTAAGGCTGTCAAGGCTAATTTCTTCACTTAAACATCGGATGAAGTGATTAGTTTCTTTTTAATACAGATGATACCAATGTATTTTTTCGATAAATCCGCTATGTTAGCAATAATAACGTTACCTGCTTGAGGGAAATGGTTGCCAAGTTTTCATAACAAAACCCACCCAATTGCTACTCAAAACTACCCGCGTTTCGAGGGGTCCCGCCAGCAGTGCAGGTGGTTCAACGCGTGTTATTCTCCTTTTGACGCGATCGACCGGGGTTCGAATCTGCCTTTTGGCGAACTTTTTTTCTCCTTTTCAAATTTCAAATCACATCAGAAAAGCATTGATTTTTTTTTATAAATATGCCCCCCCCCC
>NW_015554117.1:951607-954518 GCF_001515605.1 Sinocyclocheilus anshuiensis | reverse complement strand
CCCCCCCCCCCCCTTGTGTCCCCTTCAAATATTGCTCTTGAGAAATTGTATGTTTATTGTCCCCCACCTACTGTTAGACATTTACGCCCCGCCCCCTGCCATCAAGTATAACGGTCAAGTTCTCAAACATTTAATTAATTACTCTGAGTACATGAAATCATGTCATTTTGGTTACTGTAGAGTCTAACTTAGCTGAGGTTTTTACTAGTGTTACAGGATGCAGAAATGAAGAAAAGAGATAGGGTAAAATATTTAGAAAACTTCTTGAAAGTCATTGTGCTTCTACTGTATTTAGATGGCAGATGTCTTGTGATAATAACTGATATATTCTGGCTTACTGCATGATGAAAAATAAATATTTGCTCAGCAATTGTCGTACAGTGGTTTCATTTCAGAATTAACTCTATGTCATAAACTTCGTCTATGCTTCAAATGCTCCACCATCATCCCCGTCCCAAAGAAACCCAAAATTACGGGACTTAATGACTACAGACCTGTGGCTCTAACATCTGTGGTCATGAAGTCTTTTGAAAAACTGGTGCTGGCCCTCCTGAAGGACATCACTGGACCCTTGCTGGATCCTCTTCAGTTTGCCTACAGAGCAAACAGGTCTGTGGACGATGCAGTAAACATGGGACTGCATTATGTTCTGCAACATCTAGACAGACCAGGGACTTATGTGAGGATCCTGTTCGTGGACTTCAGCTCGGCCTTTAACACTATCATCCCAAACCTCCTCCTGCCCAAACTAACTCAGCTCTCCGTGCCCACCACAATAACTGTGGAACACACACTATTTATACACTCATACACTTATTTATCTAACACTCATACTCAGTCTACACCTAAAATTTGCACATAATATACAGTACCTGTACATACAAAACTGTCTATTGTAATATACCTGCACATGCAATTGTCGATTTATATATTTTTATTCCTTATTTACTTGTTCTATTTTTTATTTTTTATTATCTGTGTTTTTTGTTCTGTCACTGTCATTCTGTTACACTGTGGAAGCTTCTGTCACGAAAACAAATTCCTCGTATGTGTAAACATACCTGGCAATAAAGCTCATTCTGATTCTGATTCTGATTCTAAACATCTGTCAGTAATATACTTTTACCTCAGAGCTACAATATGGGAGATTTACAGTGAATAATTATATTTCAGTCTCATGACAGGCAACACAGCCAGTCACTGCAGTCATTATGCCATTTTATGAGGCTCTAGCATGATTCCTTTCTGTATCTCCTATAACAAAATCTTAAAGAAATAGCAGTTTGGTCATAATGAGGAAGTCTCAGAGAAATTACAGTCATATACTCGGAATAGTCCATCTGAAGTGAAATCTGTTGCATGTGCTTTTGTTGCTTGATGCACAAGTATATGTTAATGGAGGATTATTTGTATTCTTTCCCAAACACTCGTTTCTAAAAGCTCTTTTTCAGCAGAGAGCGCCAGTTGAGAGCCAGTCAGATTGTCATGCAAGAAAGGACATTCATGTTATGAAATTATATTTTAGTTATACCATAGTTTATCATTGTAATTTGCAAACTATAACTGATATGAACTAAATTATATGCAAATGTCAAAGAGTTTATCGAACATTAATACAGCCTTCCTTGTTAAAGATTACAAGTAGTTTATTTGCATATGGCTGATCCCAGAATAAATATTCTCTGTCGGATCAAGTCGACCCAACACATCATCTCTGAAGTGCTCAGAAGTGTCTCCCTTCTCTAACATTCATCATGGTAAGCATGGTCATAGTTTTTGTCTTTGTTTTTCAGTTTTGTTGTTTCTGTTCTTTTATTTATCAGGTTTGTTTCTTTCATTTAGGCGTCTGTGGCACTGAGGCTGTTCATCTTCTGCCTGTTTCATCTGTGTATTCAAAGTGATGAGGAGACAGTGGACCTTAATGTTCTTGCTAAAATGATCCAGTATTTTGATGCCATGTAAGTCAATATTTGCAAAATGTACACAATTCTGAAATGTGTTAATGCTGAATGTACAAAAGTGAGAAAAAATGTAATTACTTCTGTCTCAGAAACAAGGCTGAGTTTTTGAAAACCATAATAACTGTGTGATTTGTCTTCTAGGTTACAGCCAGGCGGGAATAATCATAATCAGTATTCTGTACTCATCAGGGTCCCATCTCAACAGTGCACAACACAGTTTAATCTTGATTCGGTCTTCAACACAGAGGAAGTGAAAAATGGCTTAAATCATTTCAAGAACAATGATCAAAGAAGGATATATGAATTCACCGGAGACTCAGTCAGTCTCACTGCTACAAAGCCGACTAAGGAAACTCCTGGGTCTAAAAAATTTAAATATCATTCTGAGTATGTTCTTATTTCTTCAGTTGCCCCAAATCAATCTCCCCTAGAGAAAATTTTGACAAATACAAATAATAATCAGTGTGTTGTTTTGTATACTTACAACTCACCTTGCATTAAAAAATGCATTACAGATGCAAACAAAAATATTTTAAAAGGCCTTTTAGACTGGAAAGTTAAACAGACAACTGGGATTAAAGCTTTCGTTTTCCAAGAGATCTGGCAAGGGGACTTGTCTGCAAATCTGGAAGAGCAGTTTGCAAAGATTGATAATCTAGTGCCTCTCTATCGATGTGTAAAGAATGATAATCAAATGCAATGTTATAAGTGTGGAGATGCTGGCAGTGCGACGTTACATCAGAGATGTGTATCTTAAGCATTTTGTCAATAATCATACTGTTGTTGTATGTTAACGAATGATTTTCACATCACTGTATTATCTTGCACCTAAATAAAATTAGCTTTGACTATGCAGTGGCGGAGCAAGATTCATTAACAATGAATCACTCTGTGTTCGTCCAAAGAGCTTTAAAACGTGGATGGTGATTGCTACACACCAAGGCTGTAGC
>NW_015554117.1:950955-951545 GCF_001515605.1 Sinocyclocheilus anshuiensis | reverse complement strand
GGTTGTACATTTAAAGAAAATGATTATTAATTATTAATCAGCATCAAACAAACAATTCCCTATATAAAGAGCTATAGGGAAACGTTCATTTCTGTGCTTATTCTCAAAGTCACATTCAGTGGCCGGTTACATAAACTACTGCTAGTCTTAAAAGTTAGTCGATCTAATTTGTTTTTCAAGGCTGGTCATAACTTTTTAAAGTCAGATTGGTCTATTTTGAATCTGAAAAGTAAGACTGAACACTTGGTTAACAGCTAGTTGGTCAAAATAGTTGTTTAGACACAGTCTTAAAGGGCACCTATTATGCCCCTTTTTACAAGATGTAATATTGATCTTGAGTGTCCCCTGTGTCTGTGAAGTTTCAGCCCAAAATACCCAACAGATCATTTATTATAACAGCTGGAAAATGTCATTTTTGGGGTGTGCCTAAAAAAATAGCTATTTTGGAGTGTATGGCTTTAAATGCAAATGAGCTGCATATTCCCGCCCAGTCTCCAGAAGAGGGCGTCGCGTATACATCTCTCTGCATTGCATATCAGCAATAAACAGCCGGTAGAAGCAACATAACTGAGAGCGAGAGAACCGGTGTT
>NW_015554117.1:947407-950817 GCF_001515605.1 Sinocyclocheilus anshuiensis | reverse complement strand
CTGATTTAGAAAGTTATATGCAGTATATTATTAAAGTTAAAGCAGCAGAGGTTATTATTTACAAACCGGGCATGCTTTGCCGGTTAATTTGGAAAAGCAGAAGATATTCCACATATTTTTTCAGGATTCTTTGATTAATAGAAAGTTCAAAATAACAGCATTTTATTTGAAATATGTTTAACATTAACTTTTAACTTTTTTAACATTACAAATGTCTTTACTGGCACTTTTGATCAATTTAATTAGTCCTTGTTGAATAAAAGTGTGTGTGTGTGTATATATATATATATATATATATATATATATATGTGTGTGTGTGTGTGTGTGTGTGTGTGTTTTAATAGTATTTTGAATTGCAATATGGTTATGGTTTCCATACAAAAATGAAGAAGCACAACTGTTTACTATATTGATAATCAGAAATGTTTCTTGAGCAGCAAATCAGCATATTAGAGTGATTTCAGGAAGACTGGAGTAATGACACTGAAAATTCAGCTTTGACTCACAGGAATAAATTACATTTTAAAAGTAAAGCGTAAAATTGAGTGAGCTGTGTAATTGAGTGAACATTTTAGTCATTTGTTCAAGCGATTCGTTCCGAGGTTATTTGAATAATGATCTGTAAGAAAAAGTGATGTGGATGTAGAAGATCCTGATGAAGATGTTTATTGCAGCATAGTAGTGACAAATTAAGTACCTTGGGTTCAACAGAGTCAGAATGAACCCCGAACATCCTAAGTTCAAACCTTAGAACGATTAAGCCATTTTGGGAAATGAGCATGATCAAACATCTATTGTGGAGTGGAATCTGGGTTGGGGCAGACTACAGTTTCTTACAGATCGGTGCTGCCGCTTTATTCAGAAGATGGCTAAGCAACATTCATACACCACCCTGAAAGGAGTGAAATTATTTCCTTATAAAATAAATTCTTTGTGAAGCCAAACACTCTCGCAATGCTGGGTTCAACGGAGTCAGAATGAACCCCGAACATCCTAAGCTCAAATCTTTTATACCGATACAGTACTGCCATTAATGTAAATGAAGTTGCTCCTGTCGTAACAGCTGTGGTCATTTTGGGAAATGAGCATGATCAACCATTTATTGTGGAGTGGAATCTGGGTTGGGGCAGACTACAGTTTCTTACAGATTGGTGCTGCCACTTTATTCAGAAGATGGCTAAGCAACATTCATACACCAGGAAAGGAGCAGTAGGCACTTCATCTGAAGACCTTCCGATTTCTGTCTATCACTGACTTAGCAAGATGTATGGAAGTGGCTAAATCAAGTATACTTTTTGTATGAGTGAGCAGTAGGCAACCGACAAAAAGGATCTGATCTAAATGTTCCGCAATTAACACTTTGCATTTAATTTTTACTAGCAACAGCCGTAATAGATTTTGATTTTATTGTGCAGGGGCATTTTTGTCCAATTTGGTGGCATTTTTGCATCAAACCCCCATTAATTTCAGGCCCAGTGGCCAGGGGAAAGGCTAAGCTTATGTGATTCAGAGAGAGAGCTTTCCAAACACATTCGGACAGTTTACCGAAAAGAGAGAACTGATTAAATCACGAATGATTGGCACGGGTTCATTCGACAGAAATAGGGGACACAAATAATAACTGCTGAAATATTTGCAAGGAAAATGTTTCTCAGGTCAGTCAGTCAGAGCACTCATGGTACGCACTGTGCATACAGCCAAGTGCATAACCAGGAGCGGTCTTAGTGATTTGGGGGTCCTAAGCATATTCAGGTATGGGGCCCCACCACTCTTTCTCGATATGCTCTTTTACTTTTGTAACCCTTATTTGCTGTCTCTCTCACCTCTCATTTTTTGGAGTTTATTTACCCCTTCACAACTTGGCTATGGATTAGTGTAGTAAAATTCAGTAAATAATTCGTTTAGCTGATGTTGTTCTAAACCCCCATTACAAAAAAAAAAGCCTAGACAGCATAGGATAAACAACAACATGCTTGCACTTAGTGAATTGTGACCTTTTTTTAAAGGGTTCAAACAGGGGCATAGCATGTGGGTATGGGCCCGGGCTGATTGTGGGCCCGCCAAAGGGGACCTTTTAATTAAATGAGGGAACAAATTCTTAATCAAATAAAAAAAAGTAAAAAATTATATATATGTATAATTATTATAGTATTATAATTATTATATGTCTAGTTGTAACCTATATAAGCTCTTTTTTAATTTTTAAAGTCATTGTTCAATCTACATTTTTTTTATAAATCCTGCCCTTTACAATTCTTGTCTGTTGTTGATGTGCTTGAGCAGAACGCCACACCAGTAGGTGGTGCTAAAGCTCCTCAGTTCAATATGGTTTCCAAAGTGATAGCACAAAATGACGCGTTAACGCGTCATTTACGGGTTAACACGTAATTTTAACGCGTAATCGCATGTTAATGCGTAAATTACGTGTTAACGCACAATCGCGTGTTAACGCGTTAGTACCACACGTTTTGGCCCTAAAATTCTTCTGATTAAAAATCCCAAATTGACCATAATCCGTCGATCAGATCAATAGATATTCCTCATATAGCACAACACAGACAGGGGCATGTGTGGCGCAGCAAAGCTATGCTTCACGGTGCGTTTTTATTCGTAACTTCACGAAACATGCATACAATTGCATGTCATTCTTTTCAGAAAATTCTCCCGATTAAAATGAGCCCTAAGTCACCATAATCCATCGATACCAAAGATATTGCTTATAGTGCTATAACACATAAAACCCAACGAGCACACTTCAGGCGCAGCAGGACAAATTGTAGTTTCGCTTTGCACTTTTATTCGGAACTTCATAAAGCATGCATAGATCGTGGAAAATTGCACGACACTATTTTCAGAAAATTCTCCCGATTAAAAAGAGCCCAAACTCATCATAATTCGTTCATTAGATCTAACGATATTCCTTATGATGTTATCACACACATAAAAACGTATTACTACTTTTTAAAAGTACTTTATTACTACTTTATTAAAACTTAATAAAAAATTAAATTAAAGGGGTCATATGATGTGATTTAAATATTTCCTTTCTCTTTGGAGTGTTACAAGCTCTTGGTGCATAAAGAAGATCTGTAAAGTTGCAAAGACTAAAGTCTCAAATCCAAAGAGTTATTCTTTATAAAATTAAGAGTCAACCACGCCTACCTAAAGGCTCATTCTAACACGCCCCCACATGTCTACGTCACGATGTGGGAAGATTTGCATAACACCGCCCAAATGTTCACGCAAAGAAAGAAGGCAAAACTTTTATTCTTGCTGTTGCCGTTGGCGCCATGTCGTGGAGATGCTGTGTTTCGTTGTGAAAGCGAAGCTATTTTGTTTGGCCTTCCAAAAGAGGACACAACTAGAAATCAGTGGTTAAGTTGTATTTACAACACTGTTCCAGAACAGTT
>NW_015554117.1:945400-946717 GCF_001515605.1 Sinocyclocheilus anshuiensis | reverse complement strand
TGTAATTTGTGCACAAGAGTTTTATTAACTAAACACTTCTAACAAACAAACAAACAAACAAACAATCACTCATACATGGGAAAGGGCAAATGAGGCTTGATGGATGAAGTCATCAGGAAAAACCAGAGAATGAAGCTATGAAAAGAGTCAGTTAACCACCTGAGTGAAACCATCAGTGCCGTTTTAGAACGGGGTCTACAGCTTATACTAAACCTCTGTTTTGTTTAGTTAAATCTACGATACTTGCATTGCCTTGGCCTGAAATAAGCGTACGGATGCAAGTCTTGATGGTTTGGAGGTTCGGTGGTGTAGGAGTCGCGATCACCTTCTTCCGGGTTTGAAGAGTGACGAACTCCAAAGATGTTCTGACTCGATGGTGATTGGGAGTTTCTTCCCAGTGGAAAGTGAAAAAGAGCTAAGAGAGACATCAGCTGAGATCCTAGGATCTTTGGTGAATGGAAAGACAAGGCCGCAGGCCTGGCAGGAACTTAGGGTGTCCTTAGAAGGGTGCTAGCTCACATCCTCATCTTCTCAGAATCTAACAGAACCGCAGACTGACTGGCTATTTGTTGGAGCCCACCGGGCACGCCCGCACCGGCTCAGGCTCTCGACACAGGCCGCAATCAGAAGGTTTTAGCAGAAGAAAAACAACATGGGCGGAACTGTGCGTGAGCCTTTTGAGGTCTGAGAAGATTCACGCCTCTCAGGATGGGCTTGTCCAATGAGAAAGGCTGAAATTCCAAGCGGGAGGTTGGAAATACTTGGGAGTTTTATGACCCTTTGTGTGAGAGCATGGTAATTTGCATATGGAACTCGATGTTGATGCAAAATTACTAAAGATTCTTAGAACACTAATATATTGCCTATGTACCAACATTTAATATACACTCTTGTTTAGATCATCAGAAGTCAAATTCAAAGAGACCAAACATGGTATCGGTGGGGTAACATAATTAACTAGTGATCTATCATAACACACACACACAAAACAGTATACAATTCAAAAGACAATATACAAGAACAGTAATATTATACACAATGTCCTGAGGAGATTTGTGTTCATTCACAGGAAGGTTTTTCTATGAATTAATTAGAGAAGGGTCCATTTTTATGGGCATTGTGTGTCTTTCCTAAGGGTAAATGAATTGTGAGTTTCTCTGCCCGCATTCCTTTGGGCAATAAAACCAGTGATATCAACATTGGTTGCCATGGAACCAGAGGCCTGTTCGGGGGAAGGGTCCATAGACCCTCGTAGTTGGTTTGTTGACTGAGGGGTGTTACAGAGTATTTGTTAAATATAACTAAAAAAATTGTGTG
>NW_015554117.1:911584-945222 GCF_001515605.1 Sinocyclocheilus anshuiensis | reverse complement strand
CTCTCAAGATGGGCTTGTCCAATGAGAAAGGCTGAAATTCCAAGCGGGAGGTTGGAAATACTTGGGAGTTTTATGACCCTTTGTGTCAGAGCATGGTAATTTGCATATGGAACTCCACAGGATGGGCTTATCCAATGAGAAAGGCTGAGTCCTGATGCTCTTTGGGGCTCCAGTAGGTTGGCTGAAGTTAGGTGATGAGAAAGAACTATTTTGAGTCGGAGGATCTTGATGAATGGAAAGACTAGGCAGAGGCCTGGCGCAGACTTAAGGGTTGCAGAAGAGTTTCTAGCTCACATCCTTATCTTCTTTCCATCCTTATTCACTGGGCACGCCCGCAACGGCTCAGGCTCTCCACACGGGCAGCAATCAGAAGATTTAGCAGAAGACTTAGCAGAAGATCCTGGGCAGAACTGTGCGTGAGCCTTTTAAAGTCTGAGAAGATTCACGCCTCTCAGGATGGGCTTGTCCAATGAGAAAGGCTGAAATTCCAAGCGGGAGGTTGGAAATACTTGGGAGTTTTATGACCCTTTGTGTGAGAGCATGGTAATTTGCATATGGAACTCGATGTTGATGCAAAATTACTAAAGATTCTTAGAACACTAATATATTGCCTATGTACCAACATTTAATATACACTCTTGTTTAGATCATCAGAAGTCAAATTCAAAGAGACCAAACATGGTATCGGTGGGGTAACATAATTAACTAGTGATCTATCATAACACACACACACAAAACAGTATACAATTCAAAAGACAATATACAAGAACAGTAATATTATACACAATGTCCTGAGGAGATTTGTGTTCATTCACAGGAAGGTTTTTCTATGAATTAATTAGAGAAGGGTCCATTTTTATGGGCATTGTGTGTCTTTCCTAAGGGTAAATGAATTGTTATACACTCATTCACTTATTTATCTAACACTCATACTCAGTCTACACCTCAAATTTGCACGTAATATACCTGTACATACAAAACTGTCTATTGTAATATACCTGCACATACAATTGTCAATTTATATATTTTTATTCCTTATTTACTTGTTCTATTTTTTATTTTGTATTTATTTTTATTTTTTATTATCTGTGTTTTTTTTGTTCTGTCACTGTCATTCTGTTACACTGTGGAAGCTTCTGTCACGAAAACAAATTCCTCGTATGTGTAAACATACCTGGCAATAAAGCTCATTCTGATTCTGATTCTGATTCTGATAATCTGTCGTTTAGATCTAAAGATATTCGTCATCGAATTCTAACACATAAAACCCCAAATGCGCACATGGTGTAACTTTCTCTTGGATTTTTATGCTTGTCATTTCATAAAACATGCTCCGATCGTGGAAAATGGCATATCATTATTTACAGCAGATTCTCACGATTGAAATGAGTCCAAAATCAAAACAATCCATTGCGTCTTTCGTGTGTAAATAATACCTAAACCCATGAATTGAATAAATAAGTTAGAGAGCTCTATTGAACACTTGGCGAGCAGAATGTAAAACCTAGAATGTTTCTGTTTATTTTATCTTTTATATAAAGATCTACTGTATATATATATTTTTTTTTTAATAATTAGGTATAATTTTAAAGCTTAGAAATTCAGCTTTTGAATGCATCCAACCATTATGATCAACTCCTAACCAGTGCTGCCTAGTTCCTCTAAACCGGAGTGTACCGCCAGCGGGCACCCCCTAGCGAAGAATAAAAATTAATAATCATATTTTTCAAACTCTCTGCCTTGATCAACACAAAATAGGTGTCATTTGAAAGCTTGGAGTCTGACCTTTACGATGCACGTGGCCCCTTTGATTAACTCCTAAGTAGTGCTGAGTTATTTGCAGATAAATAGAAAAAAATGTTTTCATAATTTATGAAAAATGTTTTTTGTGCCATGTACTCTAATATGTCAGAAACATCATACAGCTCAGATAATCATGTGTCATATGTCATTTGAAAGGTCTTATAGAGTAGAATAAAACAAGTATAATTGTTTGGGAAAAATGGATGCCGAGTTCTCAGTCCCAAAGACCAAATGGACCATGCAGACTTTCACCAACGACAGTCTGGGCAAGCTACACTTCAAGACTGCAGCTCGGGTGGGGAGACTACTAGAGCAGCGAAAATTTACATTTCTATTTAATTTATGTTTATCACAGTACTACAGCCTTTATGAAATGAATATTACGTTATCACAAATTGTTAAATATATGAACTTTTGTTGAATAAATGCTTTGAAATGAGAATTTTTAAACTTCGATTGTGGGCGATGACCACTTAGCGCCACTCTCACCTGAGACAGGCAGCAGAGAGGCAGCACATCTGTCAGCACAGACGCTGTTTGCCCATCATCCTGCATGCAGTGATGATGTTTATATTCATATTGTCTTCAGAAAGATATGGAAATGTTATTCACTAACGTTTCACATGGTTCATGCTTTACTCACATGCCATAATTAATATCATGACACAATCATGCCTGACTCGCATGGTCCTTTATTAAAGCAACAATGAACTTACATTTTAATCAAATAAAAAGGTACTCATCTTTCTTATTCATTTAAATAATGTTTTCTTCAGTTAAAATAAATAAACAGCTCACAGTTGATCAATTAAATGTCCATTTTCGCAGATAAAATCAAGTTATGCACGCTGTACGGAACACCATTAAGCCTCGTACACACCGGGACGATTATCGTGCGCGCTTATCGCCGACGTTTTTCGACGCGTCTTTTGTGTTCATACCCAAGCGATTTTCGCTGGCGATGAGCCGAGTGAACGTGCAAATTCACTCCCTGACATTAGATGGCACTTAATGAAAAACAGAAATACCCCGGTACACATCGATTCTTATTTGATCTGCAATTCCTCTCCATAACAACTCCCTGTTATCGAGATTTTTGTAGTCGCCATCGCATTTGTCATAAAGCCCTTTGTGTTCAGACACCAATGAGACCAGCAGCTCTACATTCATCTTGCCTCGATGCATCTTCTTGGTCTACTTACTTCCTCTTCGTCGTTAGGTATCAATGTGTGCTCGGCAAGACCGTTTTGTGCTTGAGCGCCACCAAGTCGTGTTTTACTGTAATTTCAGCAGCTCCAGGCACGTTAACAAAAGCGCCAATCTCATTGGTCGGGCAGTTTTTAACGCGGCGCGTCAAACCAAAAAAACGACCCCGAGGTGGTTTTTAAAATATTACGCTTTTACGCCTCGCGTAAAAAGTCGGCGATTATCGTGCGCGTCGGAGATTATTTTTCGTACACTGGCGGAGGAGGTACTTTTCCCCACTTTTCTCAAAAACTATTGGGTCCTAAAGACATCAATCAAAATGTGGATTGTATAATGGGTATTCACCCAGAGAATGATCACACAAACATGCTTGTCTGTCTTTCAATAACGGAGGCGTGGTCGCTGGCGTGCGGCGAATAGCGAAAAGTGTACGGAACATGGTTAGTCTATGTTAATCTCATAAGCTGATCAGTTAAAAAATACTTAATGTACGCACACAAATACGGTTAAAACGCTAAGCACTATAACGACATGACATTCACAAAGGAGTCTGGAGTGATACACGTATTTAGGTAGATTTTGAGGCGCATTACCTTGAAAAATGAAAGTAATCCACAGCGTCCTCAGCAGCTCAGATGTTGGGAGAAAATGAAGACTCTTATGTTCAGTCTAACATCCAAACACAGAGCATCGGGATTGCTTGTGAGAGTGTTGACATTACAGCTGCTAGATCGCGGAGAAAATGGAGGACAGCGTAACCGCTGAGGGCAGAAACTATAGCAATGCAGGGCTGTCAATCAACCCCCGTAGCCCGGCCCTCCGAAATGTGACGTCACACTGCGGTGAGAATCAAAACGGCAGGCCTAGTGAGACTGACCCACTCCAAAATGAGGAGTGGGTGGATTTTTATATTGTAGGGTGGTTGTGCTCACACACTGCCAACATACATTTATGTCCAAACACCATGTAAAATTGGATTTTGCATAATAGGTGCCCTTTAACTTAGTGACTGTGTTCATGCAACTGTCCCCACTGTGTCACGTTTAGGTTGTAAGAAGCACAGAAAGATGAAGATCAGGGGCCCGTTCTTCATACATCGCTAACTCAGTTAGCTGGACTTGATTGTTGACGATTTGGCATGATCTTGGATTATTTGGTTCTTCGAAGCTCATCCTGGACTGTAATCCGCCATCCATTTCCATTGGAAAAGCTGCTGAATCCTTGTGTGGCCGAGTATTTACGAGAGGGGTAATCCAGGATGCACAGGCAAGAATCAGAACATGAGAAAACAGGCAAGGCAAGACTCTGACTAGACTATGGAAAACTCAAACAGGATCTGAGTGGGTGTTATATAGTGTGTGTGATTGGTTTCAGGTGAACGTGTTATTACTGAAATGGCTGCTGGGAAATGTAGTGCGGGGTGACATGTGAAAGTCTGTGTAGTGAGAGAGTCATTAAAATGGCGGATTCGTGACACTTACACACATGCTGTACAGTTAATCTGAGTCGTGCATTAATTTGAGTGGTGACAGCAATTATGGGAGTGGCTTGATGGAGCGCAGGAGATGCAGATAACTTGATCTTGACCTTTAACTTTAATTAATGCTGTCACATAACAAATCTTCTTCAAACATAAAATTCAATTAATTGCTAATTACAACATTGAAATAAAAATGTAAAGCCTGTACAAATACTAGTAATTATGATTATAAATAATTGGGAATCATGTAAAAATAATAAAATAAATAAAATAAAAACAGTGCACATTTCATTTATCTATTATAACATTTATGTAGTTTTGTTCACTTGGCTGTTTCCTTATAAAGGTCCAGAAATTTGTCAAGTTTCGTCTGGTGTCTTTTTTTAATTATGGTGTCATTACGTTGCTGTCTTGCCACCAGCCAAATCGCTGCATTGCTGATCGTGCATTGCTGATAGTGGTTTCGAGTATCGATATACATCTGCACTTTATGGGGAACACGAGAACTCGCAGTAATCTTAGACAACTTAATCCAGATATTTTAATCAAATCCACAAATTCGTTTGAAGAACCAAAATTAGCCAGAGATCAGTTATCACGATTAGCAGATCTGGCATCTTTCAAATAATCTCAGATGTATTAAGCGAGGTATGAAGAACAGGCCCCAGGTTCAAAAATCCATATCCAAAAATGCAACAATCCAACAAGCAGGCAAGCAAACAACTTAACATTAACGGGACCAGACCACTGAAGAGTGCACAAGGAGGAACTTAAATACACAATGGTGATGAACTAAATGATGAGTTAGTGTCCATGGTAACAGATGAGTGGCGGAAAACTAAAACACAGGAAACATGTGACTGAAGATAAACAAACTAAAAGCCCATGAAAATGGATCTAACAGAACATAACTGTGACACACTGGACTAGCGTGACAATGTTGAGGAACTCACCTATGCATTCACTTAATGCCAGCTCAACAATTAATCAAAGTGTTTATAATGTTGATTGCATATAAACAATTGTTTTTATTTTGCCTGTTAATAAATAAATGTTCTTTTTTTTTGAGAATTGTTTTGTGTCATAATTGTTTTACTGTTTAGGTCTTATTTTACAGAATTCTGCTGGATTTCCTGATATGGAAGATAAGAATGTTGACAGATTCTGGACCTGGTTATCAGTTATCTTAAACAAAAGTGAGAAGCACACACAAACACACAAAAATCCCACCCACTCTAGTTAAACACTAAGTTTGTAAATTATAAACCAGTCGAGTCTTTATTCCTCATTTCCTCTCAACCATCAGCATATAAGAAGAGAAACAAAAGTACTTCAGCTCTGAAAATAAGCATCTTCTTCCTCATAATTCAAGCCGTCGCAATGGTAAGTTTGAGTAAACTTTCTTTTCTGTTCTGTTTTTAAACTCTCTTGTCCCTCATATTATATGCATGAATTTAATTCAAGTTTTGTGCTGAAATTAATGATGTGTTCATTTTAGGCTTCACTGAAGTGTCTCATCGTCCTCTGCATGCTTCATCTGTGTGTTCGAAACATTCAGGGACAGGTGAACCCTGCTGCCCTTGCTAAAATGATCCGATATTTTGATGACAAGTAAGTTGGTTTGTACAGTTTTTAGACAAATGAATCAATAATTCAGCTTTAAATTAGTAAAATGCATGTAAATTTACATGCAGCTTGAATGTAAAAAATGCATAAGGAACAAGGTAAATACAATGTTTCTTGAGAATTGTTATAACCTTATACTATTTTATGTCTTCCAGTGTCCAGCCAAAGACCAAGATAGGAACTGATGCTCAGTATGCAATAGCAATCAGTGTCCCACAGGATCTGTGTACAAATGAACAATCTCATATTGAGAATGTGTTCAGCAGGGAAGAGGCACAATACGTAAAAGATTTTATCACTGAAGGAAAAACATGTGTACGCTGCTCAGCATCACAAAATGTCACTGCTACGAGGCCAAATGTAGTCACAGATGAACATTCTGAGCATATTCTGCTCTTTCCTCCAGGTAATTCTCCCTTAGACACACTTCTAAAAAATACAGATCAAAACAACTGTGTAGTTTTCTATTCTTACAACTCACCTTGTGTGAAAAAGTGCATTAAGAGTGCTGACAATATTTTTCCGGGCCTTGAAAACTGGGAAAATGTTCGAAAAGGGGGAATGAATGTTTTTGTCTTTGGAAAGCTCTGGAAGGATGCCAAGAAGGAAATTGCCAATGATTTCCTAATGATTAATAAGCTAGTGCGTCTTTATCGGTGTATGAGTACAAATGTAATGGAATGTCAGAATTGTGTGAATGGAAACACTGCAAATCCTTTCTGTCTGCCTGAAAACAAATCAATACTTTTGTATTTCCAAGAAATGCTTTTGTCAATGATCGAATTGTATCTTTCATAAACCTCTTTGAACACATTGGGCTATGAAATTTGAATTATATTAACCAAACACACACCTGTTTGAATTATTATTCTTGAACACCTGTTCTGTAAATAATAAAAAAAATATATAATTATACATGTGTCCTTTGTCGATTGCCATAATATGTATTACAAATTTGTGTGCAGACATATTCTGCTCATGGATATCTTGACTTTTTGTGTAGTGCTTCTAACTCTTAACAAAACAGTTTGTTCCTGATCATTTTAATGTGTTATTCCTTAAAAACAATCGTGTTAATCTCCAGCAAAGGTTGTTCGACCAAAGCCTATATTTTGCACAGTAGGCAAAATATAGACCAAATAAAGTGTCTAGCATTCATGTAATCATTACACACTTTTAGTAAAAGACTCTTCAGACCAAACGATCAGTGTCTCTACATGTTTTTTAATCATAAAGATTCTTTATTGGCATTGATGGTTCTGTGTAGATCCATCACATTTTTCTATTCCACAAAAGGGTCTTTCTAGCGAAAAAAAAAAAAAGTTTCTTAAGGTTATTAAAATGTTCTTTACACTAAGAAAAAAATTGGTTCTTTTAAGAACTGTGTCAGTGTCACATTTTACATTTAGTTATTGAGTATGAGCACACATGGTTTATCTCTAGACGTTTACAGTGAATAATGTCTTATATTTCAGTCTCATGACAGGTAACACAGCCAATCACTGCAGTCATTATGTAAGTTTATGTGGCTCTAGCGTGGTTCCTTTCTGTCAAGTCAAGTCAAGTCAAGTCACCTTTATTTATATAGCGCTTTTAACAATACAGATTGTGTCAAAGCAACTGAACAGCATTAATTAGGAAAATAGTGTGTCAATAATGCAAAATGACAATAGTAAACACAAATTTTTCAGTTAAAGACAGTTCATCATTAAATTCAGTGATGTCAACATCCAGCTCAGAGATGGGTCTGTAATTTGCCAGTTCACTAGGATCTAGTTGTGGTTTCTTAATAAGAGGCTTAATAACCGCCAATTTCTGTGTCTTCTATAACAAAATCTAGCAGTTTGGTCAAAAAAATTAAGTCTCAGAGAAATTACAGTCATGTTCTCACAATGATAAACTTGAAGTGAAATCTGTTGCATGTAGTTTTGTTGCTTGATGCACAAGTCTATGTTAATGGAGGATTATTTGTATTCTTTCCCAAACACTCGTTTCTAAAAGCCCTATTTCAGAAGAGACTACAAAGTGTAACGAAGGGAACACAGGAAGCGTGCAGATCCATCTGCAAGGCTTTATTCGCAAGAGACGTGGTCAAAAACAGGCATAGGTCAGACAATGGCAAACAGGTATATTGATGGCAAGGCAAGAGGGATAATCCAGGTACAAGGCAAAGGTCCAGGCAGGGGCGAACAGTATCCAATTGGGCGAGACTAGATGGATAATCCAGGCACTCAGGCAGTGATCAGAACACGGGGAAACAGACAAGGCAAGATGATGAAAACAAGGAAAACAAGACACTAGGCTCGGTAAGGCAGCTAACACTAGGGGAGTGGAAAATGCAGAACAATACACGAGACTAAAACAGAAACCACGGAATGGCTCGGTAAGGCAGCTAACACCAGGGGAGTGAAAAACACTAGACAATACTCGGCCATGAGAGAGAGGAAGTCCATGGCTTATGTAGCATGTCTGATTGGATTCAGCTGTGTGTGTGTGTGTGTGTGTGTGTGATCAGTGCATTCAGCTGTGTGCGTGTAATCAGTGCAATGGTTGATGGGAAATGCAGTCCAGGGTGATGTGTAACAGTCTGTGTGGTGTGAGAGTCAATGTAATGGGAGAATGACCTCTAGTGGCAATCGGCCTGAAGCCCACAGACCGGATTCGTGACACAAAGTGTGATGTAGAGAGCGCCAGTTGAAAGCCAGTCAGATTGTCATGCAGGAGAAGATATTCTTGTTATGATATTTTAGTTATACCACTATAGTTTATCATTGTAATTTGCAAACTATAACTGACATGAACTAAATTATATGCAAATGTCAAAGAGTTTATTGAACATTAATACAGCCTTCCTTGTTAAAGATTACAAGTAGTTTATTTGCATATGGCTGATCCCAGAATAAATATTCTCTCAGTCGGATCGAGTGAACCCAACATATCATCTCTGAGGAGCTCAGAAGTGTCTCCCTTCTCTAACATTCATCATGATAAGCATGGTCATCATGGTTTTTGTCATCTGTTCTTTTGTTAATCAAGTTTGTTGTCTTAATTTAGGTGTCTGTGGCACTGAGGCTGTTCATCTTCTGCCTGTTTCATCTGGATCCAAATGACCAGTTCTTCTAAAGTATATTCTGATCTATCCTAAAGATGCCGGAAATACATCTCCCTTGGACAACATTTTGAACAAATGATAATCAATGTGTGTGTTTTTTTTTTTTTTAATATACTTACAACTCACCTTGCATAACAAAATGCATTAATGATAAAGAGGTGACAGTATTACATATGGCCTTTCAAACTGGTTAAACACACAGGAAATTGGGATTAAAGCAAATGGCAAAGATGAATAATCTAGTGTCTCTCTATCGATGTGTAAAGAATAATAATCAAATGCAACGTTATAAGTGCAGAAATGCTGGCAGTGAGAAAATGAAAATGCATTTCATGTCAATAATCATACTGTTATATGTAATGAATGATTTTCACATCACTGTATGTGTTGCACCTAAATAAAACTTGTTTTGTGAAGGACTATATACAGTATATTTACATATATGAAGGACGATATATTTACATATAATATATTTGCAACTAATATTTTAAAATATGCACACATTAATTTATGCCCATTAGTGTATGTATAATTCTGATGTAACCTTGATGCTGCTAATATGAATCAAAGGTTAAAAAAACAGCTTCAGTGAAATGTGTGCTCTTCAGTGAAACTGAAGGTAAATAAAGAGCTATACACTCTTAAAAATAAAGGTGCTTCAAAAGGTTCACAGCGATGACATAGAAGAACCATTTTTGGTTCCACAAAGAACCATTCAGTTAAAGGTTCTTTAAAGAACCATCTCTTTCTTACCTTTTTATAATCTGAAGAACATTCTTTCGCCACAAAGAACCTTTTGTGAAACAGAAAGGTTCTTCAAATGTTAAAGGTTCTTTATGGAACCATTTAGACAAAAAGGTTCTTCTATGGCATCGTGAAGCACCTTTATTTTTAAGAGTGTAGGGAAATGTTAATCTTTGTGCTTATTCTCAAAGTCACATTCACTGGCCGGTTACATAAACTGCTGCTAGTCTTACAAGTTAGTCAATCTATTTTTTTTTCTTTAAGGCTGGTCATAACTTTTTAAAGTCTGATTGGTCTATTTTGAATCTGAAAAGTAAGACTGATTAACAATTGGTTAACAGCTAGTTGGTCAAAATAGTTGTTTAGACAGTCTTAACTTAGTGACTATATTTATGCAACTGGCCCCACTGGACTAGTGTGAAAATGTTTAGGAACTCACCTATGCATTCACTTAATATCCAGCTCAACAATGAATCAAAGTGTTTCTAATGTTAATTGCATATAAACAATTGTTTTTATTTTGCCTGTTAATAAATCCAAAATTCCATGATGGTATGCATGACTAAATTAATGAATTCACCCATTAAATGGTGAGTTTCCCTCATGTTTTATGAATTTTCCTGAAGATGATATCCATGCATAAAGGCCAATATTTTATTTGTAATTTAGTCATTATTTATTTATTAATCAATACTTTTTTTTATCATACTTTTACATCTGTTTTTTCTTTCTTTTCTTTTTTTTAATATATTGAGCAAAGAATGAAAAAGGACATAGCCGTGAGTATGGCTGCAGTTCAGAAAACTAAGATTTATGCAGTAACATTCATTCCTTGCATATGTGATTAAGATCTGTCCTTTTGTTTTGAAATTCAGTATGCTTAGATGAACTAGTAAAATGCATTTTAAAAATAATCTTGCTTCCTGCTTGAACAAATACATATTTCTGTCTGTTTAGCAAACTTTGTGTGTGTGAATTTCATTTCAAGATGAAAGCACAGTAATGCTCATAAACACGTCCATGTGTCTCATAAGAGGTCAAAGGGG
The DNA here is from genome assembly GCF_001515605.1 of Sinocyclocheilus anshuiensis. NCBI lineage: Eukaryota > Metazoa > Chordata > Actinopteri > Cypriniformes > Cyprinidae > Sinocyclocheilus > Sinocyclocheilus anshuiensis. The sequence goes on along the minus strand of NW_015554117.1, from coordinate 934,205 downwards.
AGAAGACAGGAAGACCTCGCAGGTATCATGTAAAATGTGCAGATGTAAGGGTGTTTGTATTTATAGTGAAAAGAACAATACTTAAAGAACAGCATTTTCAAAAATGCATGCACACACTATGGGGCATGTTAATATTTCTGGCAAGAAAGAAAACAAGCTTATGCAGCTGTGGTAGCATGAGAGAAGATGAACACAGTGGGTGTTTGGTGTTGTGCTTCACATCCTGTGAGGACACCAGTGTGAATGCACAAGCAACCATGGTAAGTAACATCATTAGGCAGTCTAGCTTGATTATTTATTTCTCACATTTTAATAATTTTTTTAACTTGTTTTGGGTGTATTTCTTATTTAATTGTGTCTTCAATTAAATAAATCTAGAAATCCATGGCTCCACTTAAAGGACTCCTCCTGCTTTTTCTTTTGACTCAAAGTGCAGAGCCACATACTGTGGACATTCATACCCTTGGTCGTATTGTAAGCTTCTTTGATCAGAAGTAAGTCTCCCTGATGTTACTGCAAAATATGTACGTTTATGCGTTTAGCGGATGCTTGTGTCCAAAGCGACTTACAAAAGAGGAACAAAAGCATAGCAAAATACGTCAAGGAGGCAACAATAATCGTATCATACAATGCTAGGTTGTTTGCTTGAGTTTAATGTTTTGCATGTTTTACAGCTATCAGACTTTTAGTGTGAACAGGGTCCACAGCAATATGCTGTCGCCATCAATGTACTTAGGACTCAATGTGAAAAGGATTTCCTGCCTACACGCAACAACTTCCTGACTAAAGAGAGACCAAATGTGAAAATGATCCGTCCACTTTATGAAGGTGAAGAGCTCATTGTAGCAGGTGTTAAAAAGTCTGATGGATTCAGCATACATGCTGAGCGTCTTTTACTCACTTCTACCGAAAACCTTCCCATACCACCCATGACGAACCTGTTGAATAAACGAACAGACAGCTGTACTATCTTCTACACGTACAAATCTCCCTGTGTTAAATCCTGCCTTAATGAGTCCAGCCCTTATAACATTCTGTCTGGTCTTGAGAACTGGCGACAGCACAGTTCAGTAAAAGCTTTTGTCTTTAAGGATATGTTTTGGGCTGACAAAACAAAGGAAAATCTTCAAGAGAACTTCAAGAAGATTGTGGCTCATGTTCCTCTCTACCGCTGTGTGAGTGCGAATAAGTGTTATGCTTGTGAAGGTGAAGGAAACACTCCCATAGACACGCACTGTCTGCCTGCAACTATCGCATGAATTAATATGAGTTACAATGAGTTCAAGCTTCAGGCCGTTTTGCTTTTTTACAGTATAACAGGATGCAAAAACAAAAAAGAATGTTAAAGTAATATACTATGTTTAACCAGAGATTCCCAATAAAACAGAAATTCCAACTTAAAAACATTGGACCCGTCAATAGATTTTTTAATCATAATTCATTTCAAAATTTCTTTGTACTTAACACATTAATGCATTCAGCAGCTTTTTAAATGTTTAAGTCAATGTGTGTGGTTAACACTCATAGCAAAATGTAGAAAAATGCATTTCGATGTCAATAAGTAGCCTACTGCTGTCTGCCCTCAAATCTTGTGACAAATAAGCTTCATGTGTCTCATTAAAGACAGAAAAAACTACTGAGGGAGTCTGTTTTCCTTCACATCGTTAGCTGGCCATCCATTCAGGGTGTTCTGTGGCCCGTTGCAAGGGCTGTGCGAAGTGTGTGACTACAGGTGGCAAAACTTTACATCACTGTAGTTTGATATAGGCCTATACAAATCGATACTCACATACTACGGTATTTACCTTGTACACCAATGTATTTAAAAAAAAAACATGCTATGGTCATGCTATGGTACTTTAGCCTACTGTTTTATAATCTTTTAATTGAAATCTGGTTTTGTCTGAATTGCAGCATCATTGACAGGTTCTACGTGCAGATGTGCAAAAAAAAAAAAGACCTTTAACATCTCTGACAAATGAATGGATTTTCAGGTTTGGATTCAGTTTACTGTAGGTTAATATTCTCTTCATCCAGCACCCTTTTTGTTTTTTGTGTTCTAAATTTTCTCGAAGTGAGAAACTGCTCCAAACAATGCATTCCACAAGTGAATTATTCAAAAGAGACTGAATCACGAACCGATTCAAAGCATATGGCTATTTGACTGATTCTTGAAACTATTTCAAAGAGTGATTCATTTATACAGACATCGGGTCAACTTCAACTACAGTTATTGCAGAGTGCCATATTGATTTAAATTCCAAAGAAATGTGCAAAGATGTATTGAGAGACAAAAATGTATTTTAAAAAAATAGTCTCTACATCACAAGCATCTTCACTCTTGCCTCTGAAGAAGACCTGAACCTTCAGCATCAATGGTAAGTAATGTTCATATATGTTTTATACGCTGTTTTTCATTCAATTTGTTAGATATAGTAATTTACTCTTAATCATAAAGGCTCTTTATTGGCATTGATGGTTCCATGTAGATCTTTCTATTCCACAAAAGGCTCTTTACAGCAAAACAAAGGTACTTTAGGTTATTAAAATGTTCTTTACACTAAGAAAAAAGTGTTTTTTAGGAATTGCAGTGTCAAATGTTACATTTATTTATTAAGTATAGTGTGTGCGCATGTTTTATCTCTTTAGAGGATCATTGTGTTTCTGAATGGACTCCTGCTGCTCTTTCTGCTTCATCGCTGGACAGAAAGTGTGGAAGAACAGAAGATGAACCTTACAAATCTTGCCCGAATAATTGACTTCTTTGAGCAGAAGTGAGTATAGCGCATAAACTCAAGGTTTTATAAATAGCATTGAACTATATGATGTAGCACAAAGATGAAGTAAAGAAATAAAATGTCATTAGTAAACTGCGTTTAGTCTGCTGGTAATCACAAAACTCTTCTTATCTTGCTCTATTTGATGTTTTACAGCTATAAAGACACCAAAGAGAGGAGTCGTATGCTGTAGCCATCAATGTACCGAGGAATCAATGTCAAGGCAACTTTGATCCTTTAAATGAGAACTTCCTGACTCAGGAAAATAACAAAAAATAAATTTTACAAGGGTGAAGACCTCATGGCAGCAGGACCTTATCTTTGTGATTGTAAAAAATCAGAAAACTGCACAAGTCAGTCAGTGTCTGCACTGCACAAAAATGACTCATTCTCAACCTTTAAAAAATTCTTACAACATAAAGAAAATGATAGCTGTGTTGTCATCTACACCGTCTACTCTCCCTGTCAAAAGATGTCAGGTGGATATGACATTATACCAATCCTTGAAAACTTGAAAAATCACACTGGAATTAAAGCCTTGGTTTTCAAGAAAGTCTATAAGGTTGATGAAAGTGGCCATGAATGCTCTGATCTCACAAGAAGCTTTACAGAGATTGTGAGTCATGTTCCCTTCTATCGATTTGTGAATAAAACTGTCATGCATATAACAAAGCAATGTCAGCATGCACCAATGATGAACAACCTTGTCAGGCAGTGGCGGTGCTAGCTTCTATGGCACCCTGGGCGAACCACCCCTTCTGCCACCCCTAAATAGAATTAATTTAACATAAATTTAGCTTTTTTTATTTAAAGTATATATTTAAATTATTACAAATGTGTATATATAAATGTATATATTAAATAAATACAAATGTACTGCACAACTGTACAGTAAAAACATTAATAAAGTGAGTGATGTTACGGTTATTTAAAAAAATTACATTATATTACAAAATTACATTTTACTGTGTGGTTATGTAAGCTAGTTGGACAGAAAAAATTATGTTATTATATTATCTTTTTTCCTAAATGGGCTACTGATGGCTTACCTCCCACTCTCCCTACTTAAGTCACCTTAGTGAAAGTGACTGAAGCGAAATAAAGTGAATAATGTGAAACTGTAATGAAAAGTGTCATTTATCGGCTCATGCTGTATCATTTTTTTTTTTTTTTGGTGAATATTTATTTATTTATCTATTTCAGCGGTGCGCATGATAAACAATCACACACGATTCCGTTGAGTTTATGAATGCAATGACCAATCAGAGGTGTTCAGATTAGTCACCGCTGAAACGCCGGAGATTTGTTCAGTGCCCGCGCTCACTGACTGAATTCTGCACTCTCGCAGATTCTCTCATCATAAACAACAAAGTCCAGATATACGCACAATGTAAGAGATTCATTTAAAAATGTAGACAGCTTTTTTTGAGAGTTTTTAAAAGTCATAATGTTCTTTGATAATGTAAATGTTCTTTGTTTGGTTTCTCCATGTAATTTATTCACTGTGTGAATAAAAGTGGAAATTAAAGCGTAACTTACAATGTTTTATTCAATTGTGATCACGTTAAATACAAATTCAGTAGTATTAAAAATATTTTATGACATGACACCCATATCTGGTACTTGCCTAAAAAGACAGGTTTGTGATGTGTGTAGTTAGTCTACTCTAAACTTTTAGATAATTTTAAGCTTATTTCATTTTCTGTTCATTGTGGATTGCTAACGTTTTCACATATCAATTGTGTTGAAACCTTTGAACACAGAATGACAACAGAGCAGCAGAACAAATGCATTTAAGATGCATTTTCTGTGCTGCAAAGTCAAATTTATGTATGTTAAATGCAATTAATGCAAAATAGGACAAATTCATATCAGGTGGTTCAATGCAAAATGACCTTTACATACACCTGAACTAACACATATTCTTTCAAGTTACAAAAAAACCTTTGCACAGAAATCAAAGCAGATTCAGTTGATTCAATTTCGAATGTACGGTGGCCCAGTAGTGCACAACACAACGAAATTTAAAAAGGAAACATAAGTTTACAACACAACGAAACACAACTATAAGCAAGCCAATGACAATGGTAGCAAGGAAACCAAACTCCATCAAGTGACAAATTTAAAATGACTTCAGTGTGAACTGTGCTTCATACACTGTTACTTACAGTGGCCCAGTTGTGCACAACACAACGAAATTAAACAAGCAAACATAAGCTCACAACACAACGAAATTAAAAAAGCAAACATAAGCTCACAACACAACGAATTTAAAAAAGCAAACATAAGCTCACAACACAACGAAATAAAAAAACAAAAACAAACAAACATAAGCTCACAACACAACGAAATAAAGAAAGCAAACTTAAGCTCACAACACAATGAAATAAAAAAGAAGAAAAAAAGCCACAACACAACGAAATTAAGCCACAACACAACGGAAACAAGTCACAACACAACGAAATTAAGCCACAACAAAACGAAATCAAGCCACAACACAACGGAAATGCTCCGACCACTAGGGGGCAGTGTCGGCACTGAGAAGCCGATTTCCTCGGGACACGAAGAGATTCTCTATGTAAGTAATGTGAGCATAATATGTGTAATTATTTTTTCAATTTGATATTAACTTTTATGAAATTTTTTTTTTTTACATATATTCACAGTCACCGCCCGTGCATCCAGCATCCAGACCGCCTGTGAAAACGCATGCGAGCAATTGCCCGTTTCCACAAACCAACTGCCTTCTAGTGGTCGGGAGCATTTACGTTGTGTTGTGGCTTTATTTAGTTGTGTTGTGGCTTGTTTTCGTTGTGTTGTGGCTTTATTTCGTTGTGTTGTGGCTTGTTTCCGTTGTCTGCACTACTGGGTCACCGTACGAATGAGCTGAAAAAAGCATTTATCTTTCTGTATGAAGTCTTAGAGCAATCAAGAAGTATTGCTAGTACAGTATATTTACTAGTCCAGTATTTACAAAGTCCTTTGGTTTGATCAGTTGGGGCTTGAAATGGGGCTTAAAAAATTTACCTTTGACTGTATCCCAGGTGTGTCTCGTCATCCCCTCCTCCTGTGTGTATAAAAAGTGTTCCCAGTCCCAAGTTCTCTGTCCGCTGTTAAACGTCTTCCTGAGTTCGTCTCCCTTGGTTCCTGTAAATAAAGTCTTGGTAAAGTATTCTCCAGCGTCTCCTCGTTCCTCGTGTGTGTGCATCATGACAACTGACACTAGATGAGACCAAAGATGACACTACTGGATGAGAACTGAACTGAACTGGATAATGACACTATCTTCGGAATGCTGTTTTACAGCAGAAAGTAAAGTCATTTTATAATTGTTTAAATTTTTCAACACTGTTTATTTTACTGTTTATTTCTTTGTAACAGAAAGCGCTATATAAATGAATGAGACTTGACTCATTAGTGATGGACGAGTCTATTGCAGGAATCCAGCAGAGAGGACATTCATTGTTATGATGTTTAAGTTCTTATACTACTAGTTTGTACTACTAAGTTTATCACTGTAATTTCCAATATGATATGAACTGAATTGCATGCAAATGTCAAACAGTTTAACGAACATTTATACAACCTCCCCTTTTAAAAATTACAAGTAGTTAATTTGCATATGGCTGATCCCAGAATAAATATTCTCTCAGTGGGATGGGACCCGACACATCATCTCTGAAGTGCTCAGAAGTGTCTCCCCTTCTCTAACATTCATCATGGTAAGCATGGCCATCATGGTTTTTTAGTTTTGTTGCTTGTTATTTTGTTTATCAGGTTTGTCGTTTTAATTTAGGCATCTGAGCCAATGAGGCTGTTCATCTTCTGCCTGTTTCATCTGTGTATTCAAGGCGATCAGGTGCCAGTGAACACTGAGGTTCTTGCTAAAATGATCCGGTATTTTGATGACAAGTAAGTCAATATTTGCGAGTTATGAGTTAAAAATAAATACAATCCTGAAATGTTTTAATGCTGAATGTACAAAAGCAGCAAAACAATTAAATTGCTTCTCTCTCAAAAACAAGTTTGAGTTTTTAAAAACTGTAATAACTTTGTGATTTGTCTTCTAGGTTACAGCCAACCTTGCATGACATTCCTAATCAGTATTCTGTAGTCATCAGGGTCCCATATCAACAGTGCACAGACAAGTTTAGTCTTGATTCAGTCTTCAGCACGAATGAAGTGAAAAATGCCTTCAATGATTTCAAGACCAATAAGCAACGAAGGATATATGAAGTCACCAAAGACTCAGTCAGTCTAACTGCTACAAAGCCGAGTAGGATGCAAATTAGTTATTCTAAAGAAACACTGCATTCTGAGTATATTCTTATCTATCCTAAAGATGCTGCAAATACATCTCCCCTGGACAAAATTTTGAACATGATAAATGATGATCAGTGTGTTGTTTTGTATACTTACAACTCACCTTGCATAACAAAATGCATTAACGATAAAGATGACAGTATTACATATGGCCTTTCAAACTGGCTAAACACACAGACAACTGGGATTAAAGCTTTCATTTTCCAAGAGATCTGGCATGGTGACTCGACTGCTTCGTCAGAGAATCTGGAAAAGCAGTTTGCAAAGATTAATAATCTAGTGCCTCTCTATCGATGTGTAGAGAATAATAATCAAATGCAATGTTATAAGTGTGGAGATGCTGGCAGTGAGAAGTTACATCAAAATTGTGTGTCTTAAAAAAACATTTAATGTCAATAATCATACTGTTTTTGTATATTAATGAATGATTTTCACATCACTGTATGTATTGGACCTAAATAAAACTTGTTTTGTCCATGCAGTGGCTCCACAACACTGTTCATTAACGATTCATCACTGTGCATATAAGTAATAGTATGTGTGTGTGTGTTCTAGTATATGGTTTATGAGGACACAAATGTGTATAATTACATGGGTACTACAACGTAAGCATGGTTTATAAGGACACTTCCTGTGTCCCCATAATAAGGCACCTTAAATTCTAATGTTTGCCTTTTATAAAATATGCGACAACATGTCCAAACCAGATGCAATGTCATATACTTCCAGTAACAAGAAAATTGTCTGTCCACATATTGAAATCGGTCTTTTGACACTGAAAGTGTACAATAACAGCCCTAACCGGTGTGAATAAACCTTGATGCTGCTTGTATCGGCCAAAGGTTAAAAAAAAAAAACTTCAGTGAAACACGAACAAAGTCAAGAGAAGAACACTTGATCTATTGTTGCTCTTCATTTTTCAATGAAACTTCAGGAAAAAAAAATCTGTCTGGTACATAACCAGTTTGGTATAAATACATATCATAAATCCAAAATTCCAGTGATGGTATGACAAAAACAATGAGCTTTGCCATTAAATGACAAGTCTGACAAGTCAATGCAGAAGATATGAACTAGTTCACACTTTTGGGCCTGTTATCAGTTATCTTAAGCAAAAGTGAGAAGCACAAAATCTCAACCACTCTAGTTAAACACTGAGCAGATTTGTAAATTATTAACCAGTGAGGTCTTTATATATGCCGCAATTCCTCCTGACCATCAGCATATCAGAAGAGAAACAACAGCGCTTCAGATCTGAAAATATAAGCATCTTCTTCCTCATAATTCAAGCAGTCACAATGGTAAGTTTCAATTCAGTGAGTGTACTCTCTTTTCTATTGTTAAACACTCTTGTCCTTCATATCACCCCTGCAAGAATTTAGCACAGGTTTTGTGCTGAAATAAGTGATGTTTTCACTTTAGGCATTGTTGAGGGGTCTCATCGTCCTCTGCCTGCTTCATCTGTGTGTTCAAAGCATTCAGGGCGATGTGAGCCCTGCTGCCCTGGCTAATATGATCCAGTATTTTGATGTCAAGTAAGTCAGTTTTTTATCAAGTGTATCGATAGTTCAGTTTTAAATGAGTAAAATACATTTACATGCAGTCTGAATGTAAAAAATGCACGAGGAACAAGGTAAATACAGTGCTTCATGAGAATTGTGATATTGTGTTGTCTTACAGTGTCCAGCCAAAGGCTGATGCTCAGTATGCAATAGCGATCTCTGTCCCACAGGATCAGTGTACGAAAGAAGGAGCTGTAATCGAGACTGTGTTCAGCAAGGAGGATGCAAAATATGTAAAAGATGTTATCACTAAAGGAGAGAAATGTGTCCTCTGCACAACGTCAAGCAATGTCATAGCTACGAGGCCAAATGGAACGACAAAGGAACATTCTGAGCATATTCTGCTCTATCCACTCGGTAATTCTCCCATGGACAAACTTTTAAAAAAGACAGATCAGAATAGCTGTGTAGTTTTCTATTCGTACAACTCACCTTGTGTGACAAAGTGCATACAGAACACAGACAATATTTTGGATGGCCTTTCGAACTGGAAAAATATGCGAAAAGAAGGAATGAATGTTTTTGTCTTTGAAAATATTTGGCAGAAGGACGCCTGGAGGAAGGATATGGAAAAAGATCTCCTACAGATTAATGCAGAAGTCCCTCTTTATCGGTGTAATAGAAAAAATGTGATGGAATGTCAGAAATGTGTGGAAAAAAACACTGGGAAGGTAATTCCTTTCTGTCTGCCTGAAAAGAAATCAATATTTTTGTATTTCCAGAAAATGCTTTTGTCAGTGATCAAAAGCTGGCGTGTTAATGAATGATTTCCGCCTTGTATCTTTCCTAAAACTTATTTGCCCAGCATACATTGGGCTATGAAATCAAAATTATTGCTCACCGTAAACACACATCTTTGAATTATTATTCTTGAACACCTGTTCAGTGCCTAATAAAAAATAATCATGGGGCCTACATGTGTCTTTTGTCGACTGCCAAAATATTTATAAAAATTTGTGTAACTTTGCAAACATATTAAGTTCTACTCATGCTTATCTAGTTTATTTGCTGTTGAAAGCTTCTTTCAAAGATTTAATGTCATTAATTTAGCGTGCAAGACGCAATAAAATTGCCTATTTATTAAGTCTGTTGTGTAGAGAAATGGTCACTAGATGGCGATTTAAGATCAGTGCATAATTCATGGGGCCAGAAACACATTGTAAAAAGTGGTAACCTGCAAGTGTTACCTTAAAGTGCTATTTGTACCTGATTTAACATTTATATTTTGTTTTGTTGGAATAAATTAATGTACATATTGGTGCAGTGATGTTAAATAATACTTTTGACTTGAATAAAACCAGTTAATTTAGATTCAGAAAGAGCTTTACTTTGTTTACACATACAAGGAGTTTGTTTTGGTGACAGAAGCTTCCACAGCACAAACAGAAGACAGTGACAAGACAAGACACTGATAATAAAATGAATAAATATAGGATAAATAAACAGGAAATAAAAACAACAGACAGGAAGAACTAACAAAAACATTAAAACAACGCTCCGTTTACTAATGTAACCTCGGTTCCCTGAGATAAGGGAACGAGCATTGCATCGCTGACGCTATGGGGAAACTCCTGTTTACTCTGTTACTGAAGCCTGGTTTGCTCATGTTTGTGTAGCAGCACAAACCAATGGCACTCTAGCCTGCCAGAAGGGGAGGAGCCGACCGCTATATAAGTTGGCTCAGAGCGCCATTTCATCAGAATCTTTCGACTGAAGCGACAGTCATCGATTCTCGTGCAGCCTTATAGCACGGCAACTGTAAAATTGGCACGGCAACTGAGCGTTCCCTATCGAACGGTCTCTCCTGTTGCATTGCTGACACTATAGGGAATGCATCCAACAACGCATGCTATAAGCAGGTGCAGAACGAAGCTGGTCTGTGAGCCCAGCCCTGGAGCGCTTGTACTGAGGACTCCTGTAAGCATGAGCACATAAAGAGACCCGAGCCTTTAGGCTGAGGACTACATAACCTTCTCCACTTGCAAGGGGATTAGGTAGAATTTAAGCAGACAAAATCCATGCCAGCAGGGCAGGGATGTCCAAGTTATAGAATCTGTCAAAGGTAGACGGCGACGACCAACCGGCGGCCGCACAAATCTCACCAAAAGAAATCCCGCTGGACCAAGCCCATGAGAAGGCCATTCCTCTGGTGGAGTGGGTCCTCACACCTATAGGGCACTGCAAGCCTGCTGAGGTGTAAGCCAAGGCTATAGCATCCACTATCCAGCGTGATAAGTCTCTGCTTCGTGACCGGCAGCCCTTTAGAGCGGCCTCCGAAGCATACAAAGAGCTGCTCTGAGTGTCTGAACAGATCAGAGGGCTCAACATACACTCTAAGGGATAGAACTGGGCAGAGTGGATTGGGACCCTGCTCACCGTCTGCAATGGGGAATGCTAGAAGGGTGATAACTTGAGCTCTGAATGGAGTAGAGAGCACTTTTGACACATAGCCGTGTCTCGGTTTGAGGTCAACTCTACAGTCGTTAGGCCCAAACTCAAGACAGGAAGCACTGACTGACAGTACTTGCAAGTCACCCACTTGCTTGACCGCGGATCAAAGAGAGGGCCCCGTAGGGCCATGAGGACTATAGACAAGTCCCAAGTAGGCACAGTATGAGGGAGAGGTGGATTTAATCTCTGAGTTCCCCTCAGAAACTTAACGACTAGGTCGTTTCTGCCAACTGACTGGACAGCCACGAGAGAATGATTCGCCGTGATGGCTGCCACATAGACTTTGAGTGTGGAAGGGGTGCACCCCTTATCCAACAGCTCTTGTAAGAAGGTTACCACGTGGGACATGCCACAAGAGGACGGGTCCAGGCTCCATGCTGTACACCAGTCAATGAAGACTGACCATTTAAGGGTGTAAAGGCGTCTTGTAGACGGTGATCTAGCCTCTAAAATGGTGTTCATCACACTCGTGGGGAGCTGCAAAGTCTACCGTCGAGGGGCCAACATGAAGGCTCCACATCTCTGGCTGGGGACGCCTAATCATGCCCTTTGCTTGCGAGAGAAGGTCCTTCCTCAGTGGTATTGGCCAAGGAGCTGCCGGTAGCAGCAGGATCAACTCTACATCTCATCAAGGGAACTACATCTGATTCCTCTAGAGTGGGGCCACCAGGAGAACTGAGCATCCGACTTCCCTGACCCGTCTGATGACCTAAGGAAGCAGGGCAATCAGAAGGAAGGCGTACAGGCGAGCGCTGGGCCAATCATGGACCAGGGCATCTCGCTGTCTCGAGAAATAAATTGGGCAGTGAAAGTTGTCTTCTGAGGCGAAGAGGTCCACCTCTACTCTCCCGAAGACAGACCAAATCATTTGAACCATATGAGGATGTAGACTCCATTCTCCTGGAGATACGTTGTCTCTAGACAGCATGTCTGCCCCTTGGTTCAGTCTGCCCGGCACATGAGCTGTTCTGAGTGAGAGGAGTTTGCTCTGTGCCCATAACATTAGGCTCCGAGCCAACCTGTGAAGGGAGCATGACCTGAGACCGCCTTGGTGATTGATATAGGCTACCACTGTCATGTTGTCTGAGCGGAACAGGACGTGGTGCCCCCTTAAGGCCGGCAGGAAAGTTTTTAGGGCCAGAAAAAACTGCCATCTTCTTGAGGCAGTTGATGTGTAAGCGCTACTCCAGGTTTGACCAGAATCTGAACGCCAGCCTGCCCTCGTACAGAGCTCCCCAACCCAAGTTGGAGGCATCTGTCATGACTACCTTCCATCTGGAGGTCAGTCCCAACGGGACGGCTGGTTGAAACTAGTGTTAATTTTGTCAGCTATTTTTAATTTAGTCTTAGTCTTAGTCTTGTGTCAAATGTAACTTTTAGTTTTTATCATATTTAGTCAACTTGTCCTGTTTTAGTTTTAGTCAAGTTTTAGTCGACTAAATGTCTGAGCATTTTAGTCTAGTTTTAGTCAGTGGAAACTTACACATTTTCGTCATATTTTTTAGTGACGAAATATTTTTTAGTCATATTTTTTAATGATGAAAACGTACACATTTTCGTCACTAAAACAAATTCCTCGTATGTGTAAACATACCTGGCAATAAAGCTCATTCTGATTCTGATTCTGATATTTTCGTCTTACTTTATAAATGAAGTAAGAATGATAAACATTATTATTTTGCTCAATTTAATTGCAATGATTGATGTTATTTGGGTAAATTTTATTTTACATTTCATCAGAAGTTTCTCTTTCACCAATAAGCACAATTTAATAGAATATTGACTCATATGCATGGTTTATTTTAATTAATCTAGTGTACAGATTTATAACAGGATATCGATTAGAGGCTAAATCAGGGGTGGGCAAACTTGGTCCTTCCAGGCCACTTTCCTTCAGAGTTTAGCTTCAACCCTAATCAAACACACCTGAACCAGCTAATCATTGTCTTCAAGATTACTAGAAGGCTACAGGCAGGTGAGTTTTATCAGGGTTGGATCAAATCTCTGCAGGAAAGTGGCCTGGAAGGGCCAAGTTTGCCCATCACTGGGCTAAATAAACACCAAAGACTTTAGACATACACTCGCCCTGTCTACATAATGAAAACTGGTGTAACAAAATCCTACTCTCAAATATTATAACAGAGAAATTCATAATAGTAATTCCAATAATTCCAAATAGCATTACTGTTTCTCTTTTAAAACAATGGCAAAAAATACTTATGCCGCACAGAGGTTGCGTAAGTAACGTTACAATCAGCAAACCACAATCGCAAACAATACAGTCGAGATCCATGACAACACAGACTGGCTAAATGACACTTTAATTTAAGCAGAATACCTCAAATGGAGATCGCTGAACTCCAGCGATCATGGCGCCTCTGCAGAGAGAGCATGTGTGAATGGTTGCCAGATTGCATAAAGCAAAAAGCTGGGCAGAGTACGTATCCATGTAATAACAGAAAAGCTCTGATTGAGGGATTTGAGCTGTTGATATCTGGCAACCGCAAACATGAACGCTCACATAATAGAGTATTTTACAGCAGTCTGAAATGTTTTGGCTCCACTTAAAAAAAAATTAAAGGTTTTGGTAAAGTTTTCATTCTTTTAACTACATTTTAGTTTCCTCTTTTTTTTGTCAACACTATTGCATGTTGATATAGTCTCAGTTATCATTTAATGACCTTATTATCGTCTCGTCATCATCTCGTTTTAGTCAGGGGAAAAAACTTTGTTGACGAACATTTTTTTGAACCAATACAGGAATCACAGAGGAAGCGGCTGACATGAGGTGGAGTATTCTCTGGAAAGCCCTGAGAAGTCTGAATGACACCATTAGCCGCTGAATTATCAGGGAGTGTTCCGGTGTAATCCATGCCCGCATCTGGGCAGAATCAATAACTGTCCCCAGAAAGATTACTCACTGGAAATAGAATTTTACTCCAAGTTGCTCCAGGTGGCTAAGCAGTAGCGACCAGTGAGCGATGAGTTCCTATCCCGATCTGTCTAAGACCAGCCAATCGTTTAGGTAATTCATAATGTGGATTCCCATCTGTCTCATAGGGGAAGGAGCCACGTATGTACACTTCATAAAGTGCTTAGGTTTCTTGGAGCGAGGAAGTAGCGTCTGTAAAAGCCTGACTCGCTATTTGCTAGAGGAACCGTTTCCATGGTTTCTTTTGCAAGCAGAGTTTACACTTCAGACCGGAGAACACAAGTATTCTTGTCCTTTACCGAAGTTTGAATAATGCCTCTGAAGCGAGGTGGCCTGTGAGCGAACTGGAGCGAGTAGCCTCATTCCACAGGGTTGGAGCGCTTAGGCAGGAAGTGGCGCATGACCTGCGATGACTTCTGAGCTGCAACGAAGCGCTCTCACATCTGCCAGGCAGATGGCAGGTAGAGGTGTGCAGCGACCGCCTCATCTCGAGGGGGGGCTTGCCACACCTTCTTACTTCAGCGCCATCAACCGAGGTGAGCGCGGCAGAATTATAAATGTGGACACGTGCCGAGTAGGAGCATGCCACACCTTGGTGAGTTCATCGTGAACCTCTGGGAAAAAAACGGTATCGGTCTCTAGTGGGAGATTTGTTGACGACAGCCCAGCGGGCATTATTCGACTAAACGGCAACGGGCAGGCTCTTCCAGAGCCGACCAAGCTAAGCCGAGATTCTCCACAGCCTGGTGAGAATGCAAATCAGTTCGCTCTCCACCGGCCCATAATAACCCATTGTTTTGCTGTTATCAAGCCTCTCATTAACACACACACAACTTGATCCTAGAGAATTAGTTAATTACAGACCAATCTCAAATCTCCCTTTTCTGTCAAAAATACTAGAGAAGGCAGTATCCTCTCAGCTATGTTCCTTCTTAGAGAGAAATGGTTTCTGTGAGGATTTTCAGTCAGGATTTAGACCGTATCATAGTACTGAGACTGCTCTCATCAGAGTTACAAATGACCTGCTCTTATCATCCTATCGTGGTTGTATTTCTTTATTAGTGCTACTGGATCTTAGCACTGCGTTTGACACTATCGACCACAACATTCTTTTGAGTAGACTACAAAATTATGTTGGCATTAGTGGAATTGCATTGTCATGGTTCAAATCCTACTTATCTGATCGTCATCAGTTCGTAGCAGTGAATGATGAGGTATCATATCAATCACAAGTGCAGTATGGAGTACCACAAGGCTCAGTACTAGGACTGTTGCTTTTCAAGCTTTACATGTTACCCTTGGGAGATATCATCAAGAAACCTGGTGTTAGCTTTCACATGCTGATGACACTCAGCTCTATGTTTTGTTGCGGCCCGATGAAACATATCAATTTGCAAAACTAACGGAATGCATAGTTGATATAAAAACTGGATGACTAGTAATTTTCTACTGCTAAATTCTGAAAAAACAGAGGTTTTAATTACTGGACCAAAAACCTCTGAATGTAATAACCTAAAACACTGTCTAAGACTTGATGGCTGCTCTGTTAATTCTTCGTCATCAGTTAGGAACCTAGGTGTGCTATTTGATAGCAATCTTTGCTTTGAAAACCATGTTTCTAGCATTTGTGCTCTCAATGTCAAATGCAAATTTGTTAATTCATGCGTTCATGACCTCAAGGTTAGATTATTGTAATGCTTTATTGGGTGGTTGATCTGTGCGCTTAATAAACAAACTCTAGCTGGTCCAAAATGCAGCAGCTAGAGTTCCGGAAGTACGACCATATTAGCCCGGTTCTGTCAACTCTGCACTGGCTCCCTATTGAACAACGAATACATTTTAAAATCTTGCTAATTATTTATAAAGCCCTGAATGGCTTAGCTCCTCAATATTTGAGCGAGCTCATATCGCATTATATTCCTTCACGTCTGCTGCGATCTCAAAACTCTGGCCATTTGGTAATAGAATATCAAAATCAAATGCAGGCGGCAGATCCTTTTCCTATTTAGCGCCCAAACTCTGGAACAATCTACCTAGCGTTGTTTGGGAGGCAGACACCCTCTGTCAATTTAAATCTAGATTAAAGACCCATCTCTTTGACCTGGCATACACATAATACACTATCACATTTCTATAATTCAGATCCATTAAAGGATTGTTAGGCTGCATTAATTAGGTCAACCGGGACCACTTCCCATAACACCCGATGTACTCCCCACATCGTAAGAAGAATGGCATCTACGCTAATATTAGTCTCTTTCATTCTTATTCAGAGGTCACCATAGCCATACAGATCCAGTCTGAATCCAGATCAGATGGTCACTGTAGCCACCCATATCCAGTCCATATCCAGACCAGGTGGTGGATCAGCACCTAGAGACGACCTCAACAGCCCTGAATGTCAGCGGAGACCAAGTCAACTAGATGCGCCCCAGAGACAGATCCCCTGCGAAGACCTCATCACCTCGATGACCATTCGCACAAGACAATGGGAACCAGACAAGTCCTCTGCACCTGTGTTGCAGCCTGGAATTAAACCACGCCATGCTGGTTTCGTCTGGCCAGAGGAGAACTGGCCCCCTGACTGAGCCTGGTTTCTCCCAAGGTTTTTTCTCCATTTCTGTCACCGATGGAGTTTTGGTTCCTTGCCACTGTCACCTTTGGCTTGCTTAGTTGGGGACGCTTGACTGATTACACAGACACTATTGGAAGTCACATCACTGAATCATCAATGAACTGACTTTAGCTGGAATAATGACTCTTTGTTATTGTCTTCTTGCATTATTGACAAACTCTTTTCCTGTTTGTCACTGTAAAGCTGCTTTGACACAATCAGTATTGTATAAAGTGCTATACAAATAAAGGTGATGACTTGACTTGACTCTTTAACCTGCCATACACATAATACACTATCGCATTTCTATAATTCAAATCCATTAAAGGATTGTTAGGCTGCATTAATTAACACCCGATGTACTCGCTACATCGTAAGAAGAATGGCATCTACGCTAATATTAATCTGTTATATTCTTATTCCGAGATCACCGTAGCCACCCAGATCCAGTCCATATCCAGACCAGATGGTGGACCCGCATCTAGAGATGACCTCTATAGCCCTGAATGTCAGCGGAGACCATGTCAACTAGATGCGCCCCAGAGACAGATCCTCTGCGAAGACCTCGTCACCTTGACAACCATCGGCACAAGACCATGGGAACCAGACAAGTACTCTGCACAATCTGACCACACCACGCTGGTTTCGTTTGGCCAGAGGAGAACAGGCCCCCCCGACTGAGCCTGATTTCTCCCAAGGTTTTTTCTCCATTTCTGTCACCGATGAAATTTTGGTTCCTTGCCACTGTCGCCATTGACTTGCTTAGTTGGGGAAGAGAGCTGAACTGGATGATGACATCACTGAATCATCAATGAACTGACTTTAGCTGGAAAAATGACTATTTGTTATTGTCCTCTTACATTATTGACAAACTATTTTCCTGTTTGACGCTGTAAAGCTGCTTTGACACAATCAGTATTGTATAAAGTGCTATATAAATAAAGGTGTCTTGACTTGACTTTGCAAGACTCGTGCTCTCGCAGTGAGAGCAGCCTGTCCCCGTGATCGCAGCCTCAGCGTGGACGTGGTCCAGACATATCCAAATCTGAAGCTGTCAGTGATAATAATCTTCAGTGACAGCATTCTCTTTCAATCCGCCTCAAAAGATCAAACCGCTCGTGAGACGAGGGACACTGATGCTCACGTGTAAACACACTGGCGGATCAAAGTGCTGCGTGCATTCTCCTCTGATCCGCCTAAAGGATAAAACCGCTCATTGCAGACGAGGGGTGCTGATCTTCTCATGAAAAACATTCATCGACCTTCATTGAAGAAGGCGATCCACGAGCGAAGCAAGACTCGACTCATGTTCTCGCAGTGAAAGCTGTCTGTCTCAGTGAGCGCAGCCTCAGCGTGGGTCTGGCTCAGGCAAGCGGCGCACTCGAATCCGAAGTTGTCAGCGCTAAGGAATCATCGGTGACAGCATTCTCCTCTGATCCACCTAAAAAGATCAAACCACTCGATGCAGAAGAGGGGTGCTGATCCTCTCACGTAAAACACACCGGCAGATCAAAGTGCTGCGGGGAGAGTGAGCACGCACGACCTGTGCTGGCGTGAGAGCACTCAAGCCCGGTTTGCTCAGCCCCGTGACTCCACCATTTTTTTTCCGAGCTCGCTGAGAGAGGAGAAACAGGAGAGCGGGGTCGCCTTCATTGAAGAAGGCGATCTGCGAACGGAGAAGGGCGAGACTGTGCGAAACAAAACCATCCCAATTGCTATTCAAAACTAGCCCAAAACTAGCCCAATCACTTTTTTTTACGAGGTTTCCCCACGGACTTGGCTAACTGCAAATGTTTCAATAATTATTTCTTCAACAGCATTCATTTTGAAGCATGAAATGGTCTAAACGCTGGTTAAATTAATAATTAATTCAACATGCATAACATGACATTTTACTTCTATGGAAACCGTAATGCTAGTAAAACGCCATAGAATTTGCACAATCTTTAAAAGTCTGAAATAGATGTAGCTCAATCAGGACATTAAAAAATATACACATCAGAAAGTATTCAGAGAAATAACGCTGACTACATACGGTATGGGCTTAAAAGACATGAAGCTTTATTTCCAAGATTTGAATTTTGAAACAACATAGAGCAATATAGTAACAGAGGCTTGAATTATATTATTTATTGTATATATCCGAATCAATTTCTGATACTAATACCAGATATATGTTCTTGTTTAATATTTCCTGCATAATTACGTGCATAAAGAAATATATTTTGTGTTGGATAAATAACCTGTGTCGGCAGTGCGCAGCAGACACAACCACCTAAACGATTTCAATATAACGCTTATCCTGCCCAAAAAGACCATAAACATTACAGATAATGTCTGAAGTAAAAATTTATTTACATACACATATCTTAAAAACTAATCATTTGTGTGACTGATGCGCTTCAAATCGGGTGATTTTAGGTCAGTGTTTTAGCTGTCAGTCAATGATGCCCTTTGTCGGTAGGGAATAGCAATATGGCCGCTCGAACACTTCCGGTGGTTTCACCACCGAATGGCAGTTTAGAACACAATGAGCGATCCAGTCATTATATAGATCAGTGGGGCTCACTGTGGAGGAAATTTTATTTTCTGTATTATTTGCTTCACTGTACTAAAGATTGTTCTTTAGACTGTCTCAGTTTGCTTCAGTATGCTTGAGTTTTCGATGAGCTGAGAGATAACAGGAAATCTATTTGTGTATGTGTGCAAGACAAGTGTGTTAGACAGAAATGTTATTTTAGTTTCTTAGACGTCCTGGCTACTTAGAAAATGATTTGCATTAAATTCTTAGAAACGCATCTGGAGGATATAGTTAGGCACCTTAAATGGACATATATGTTGAATATGCATTATGATTGGATGGGATCAAAGCATCCGCATTTGATGAAGGTATAAATGTTGAGTTTGGGTGTTTCCTCCTGGTTGCAATCTACAGCTAACCCTGAATGACTGTATGAATGTAGACCTTTTCCTGCAGGAAATAAATATTCAATAGACTTTTGTCTCATACCTTTACTGAAAGAGAAAATTGCCACGACACTCACCCTATCTGACGATGATCTGTGGGTAGGGTTAAATCAAGGTCTTTGGTTAAATAGGTGGAGTGACTGCATTTCGACATATGCATTACTAGCTAGTATAGCTACTAAAAATATCCTACCTAATGAATCGAAATGTTGATATTCCGTCTGGTGGTGCTGTTTACACGACTGCTAAGGAATGTAAGTAAATGTTAACCTAAGAGAAACATCTGACATCAGCATCCTTATTTACTTTTTAAATGTTTACTGTATAATTTAGGCTTCACTCGTTTTTTTTTACCTCAAAATCAGTTTGAGTAGGCATTTTTTAAACAGCAGAAACAGCAAGAAGTATTGTTAAAAGCATATATATATATATATATATAATATATATGATGACATAAAATGCTAATAATTAAAAAAAAAAAAAAGAAGAAGTAAATATCAAAACTCAAAAAACTGTTTGATCAGGCGTATTTGCTGAGCTCCCAACCCAAAGGGGAATGGAAAAGATGCTGGAATTTACCTCATATTAAATTTACAGAGGAAAAAAAACTGAAAGGCCATGGCAGACCATTTACTTCCATGGATTTAGTTTACGCTGACTACCCTGCAGGAAATGTCAGGACTGTGTTTCTCAAAAGCATCTCTATGCCTTGATAAATGTAGGCTCACAAATATTATGTTTGCTTGTATAACATATAAATATGTATTATTCAGTTTTAAATTTTGGCACAAGTTCAGACTGACGGCAGAAGGTCTGGGAACCTTGGCCACTTTGAATGGCCAAGGACCGTCCAAGAGGCCATATGACTGACAGGTAAAGCAACCAATCATGTTTCGTTTTGTGCTGCGCCATGTTTAGGGGCGTGGAAATGTCTCCACAATAACAGACCGGTGTGTAAAATTCTTAGACATGTTTTAACAAGTCTATGCCGCAAACTTTACATATTTCACATATTTTTGAAAATCCAGCGTTTAGTTGATCGTGATAAGAGCTCATTGTCACAGGTCTCCCGGAAATCCTGTAGAATTCAACCAATCTGATGATGACTTTGAAACTCCTGAAGTATTTCCAATTTTGTGTGCCATATGCATCAGACGGTCAGCCAACAGTCTGTGGGTATGACGTCTGAGGCTGAGACTAAGTAAATATTTACTCTTATGTGTATTCACAGTTTTGCTTTTGATTTACATATTGCACACATAGACATTGACCACAGGCTTCTGGGTCTTTACATTTTTAGACAGTCTGAAATCACTGGTTTCCTCAAGACAACAACAACATATTAACAAAAATTACACTCTGTAATGAGAATTATTGGCATTAAAGAAAAAAGGAATCATCTCTAACAATGTTGCCAGCAACTCTGGCATAGCTGCCAGCAATTTTCTTTTCCCAGAAGTTCCCAAATGTTTGAGGAAACTTTGGAATTTTGAAAAATGAATGAGAGACAAACATTTTATTGAAATCAATAATAACAAACACTTAGACTTGGTGATGAGAAATGACAGACGGCATATTATTTCTGTGTATTTCAGCAGATGGTGTCAGTAGAACACGTTTTTTTCCCCCCAAAGTGTCAGATGAGATTTTGTAGAGATTAGAATGAATATAATTTATTATAACAGACATGCACATTCACAAAACAAATGAAACATGTTGTATGATGCCTCTGACAGGAATTGTGCAATTGTCTGATGTCCAAATGGAAGACAACAGCAGTTCACATGTAAGACACTTTCAATAAATGATAAAAAGATTGTGGTTTACAAAGTAAGTGAAAACATTCTTTAGTTTGAAGGTGACAAATTTAGCTGATGTGCCCTCAAAAGTATGTTTGTGTTTGTGATTTTGACATTTGGGTGGAGGAGAATTACACACATAAGGAGATGCTTAAACCCTGCCAAAGACCTCAGTGAAAGAGTGAGAGATCATGTAGCTTCCATTGATCTTGTAATGATGCTGATGAAGAGGGCCAGTCAAAGGTCCAGGATCATAAATAGTCTCTACATCACTAGCATCTTCACTCTTGCCTCTGAAGAAGACCTGAACCTTCAGCATCAATGGCAAGTAATGTTTTATACGCTGTTTTTCATTCAATTTGTTAGATATAATAATTTACTCTTAATCATAAAGGCCCTTCATTGGCATTGATGGTTCCATGTAAATCTTTCTATTCCACAAAAGGCTCTTTACAGCAAAACAAAGGTTCTTTAGGTTATTAAAATGTTCTTTACACTAAGAAAAAAGTGTTTTTAAGGAACTGTCAGTGTCAAGTGTTACATTTATTTATTAAGTAGTGTGTGCACATGTTTTATCTCTTTAGAAGATCATTGTGTTTCTGAATGGATTCCTGCTGCTCTTTCTGCTTCATTGCTGGACAGAAAGTGTGGAAGAACAGAAGATGAACCTTACAATTCTTGCCCGAATAATTGACTTTGAGCAGAAGTGAGTATAGCGCTGTAACGGGGCTGACGAGACGTGAGACATGCGGATCCATGTGCAAGCTTTATTAAAGCAGAGAGATCAGAAACACAGGCAGGGTTGAACAATGGCAAACAGGTATATGGCGGGCAAGACACAAGAATAGTCCTAGGGCTAGCGAAGGTCAACGAACGGCGAACAGAATCAAAAGGGCAAGACTAAAGGGATAAATCCAAGGAAACAGGCAAAGATCAGAAACCGAAAAACAGACAAGACAAGGCTAGGCTAGGCTAGGAAGCTAACGAGGGCTCTGTAGAGTAGCTATCACACGATGAGCGATAAGCGCATACAATACTCGGCAGCTTGACGGGGATCAGAGTGAGTGTATAAATAGGGAAGGTGTGATTGATGGCAGCTGTGTGCAATCAGTGCTGTGTGCAATCAACTGTGTGTAATCAGTGCAATGGATGATGGGAACTGTAGTCCGGGTGAAGTGCAACAGTTTGTGTAGTGC
>NW_015554117.1:903550-911510 GCF_001515605.1 Sinocyclocheilus anshuiensis | reverse complement strand
GTATCGTAGCTATCACATGATGAGCGATAAGCGCTAAACAATACTCGGCAGCTTGACGGGGATCAGAGTGAGTGTATAAATAGGGAAGGTGTGATTGATGGCAGCTGTGTGCAATCAGTGCTGTGTGCAATCAGCTGTGTGTAATCAGTGCAATGGATGATGGGAACTGTAGTCCGGGTGAAGTGCAACAGTTTGTGTAGTGCGAGAGTCAATGGAATGGAAGGGTGACCTCTGGTGGTGATTGAATGGAAGTCCATGGACAGGATTCGTGACAAGCGCATAAACTCAAGGTTTTATAAATAGCATTGAACTATATGATGTAGCACAAAGATGAAGTAAAGAAATAAAATGTCATTAGTAAACTGTTTTAGTCTGCTGGTAATCACAAAACTCTTCTTATCTTGCTCTATTTGATGTTTTACAGCTATAAAGACACCAAAGAGGAGTCGTATGCTGTAGCCATCAATTTACCGAGGAATCAATGTCAAGGCAACTTTGATCCTTTAAATGAGAACTTCCTGACTCAGGAAAATGCAACATGTGTGAGAAATGCTATTTTTAAAACAAAAAATAAATTTTACAAGGGTGAAGACCTCATGGCAGCAGGACCTTGTCTTTGTGATTGTAAAAAATCAGAAAACTGCACAAGTAAGTCAGTGTCTGTCCTGCTCAAAAATTACTCATTCTCAACCTTTAAAAAATTCTTACAACGTAGAGAAAATGATAGCTGTGTTGTCATCTACACCGTCTACTCTCCCTGTCAAAAGATGTCAGGTGGATATGACATTATACCAATCCTTGAAAACTTGAAAAATCACACTGGAATTAAAGCCTTGGTTTTCAAGAAAGTTTACAACGTTGATGAAAGTGGCCATAGATGCTCTGATCTCGCAAAAAACTTTACAGAGATTGTGGATCTTGTTCCCTTCTATCGCTCTGTGAATAAAACTGTTATGCATATAACAAAGCAATGTTAAAATGCACCAATGATGAACAACGTTCAACGTTCAACGTCTCATTGAATGAGACTTCACACTCCTGTCCCCATCAAGTATAATGGTCAAGTTCTCAAACATTTAATTAATTACTCCACTCGAAGTACATGAAATGCAGGTCAGTTTGGTTACTGTAGAGTCTAACTTAGCTGAAGTTTGTATTAGTGTTACAGGACACAGAAAGAAAGAAAAGAGAGAGGGTAAAATATTTAGAAAACTTCTTGAAAGTCATTGTGCTTCTACTGTATTTAGATGGCAGCTGTCCTGTGATAATTACTGATATATAATGGCTTACTGCATGATGAAAAATAAATATTTGCTCAGCAATTGTTGTACGGCTGTTTCATTTCAGAATAATTCATGAACAAATGCAAACACAAAACCCTTGAAGCAGGTAATCTCATTAAGTGTTAATGAAGTATAACTCTTCTTAAAGGGATAGTTCACCCAAAAATGAAAATTAGCCCATGATTTACTCACCCTCAGGGCATCCTAGGCGTATCTGACATTCCTCTTTCAGACGAACACAATCGCAGTTATATTTAAAATTGTCCTGGCTCTTCCAAGCTGTATAATGGCAGTGAATGGTGCCCCTGTTTTTGAAGCCTAAAAATCTGCATCCATCCATCATAAAACTACTCCACGCAGCTCTGGGGTGTTAATAAAGGCCTTCTGAAGTGAAACGATGCGTTAGTGTAGGAAAAATATTGATTTTTAAACATTTATAAACTGTAATCTCCAGCTTCCAATCGCTCAAGCAGTCGCGTTCATGACAAGGCGTTCGAGCATATGATGTAGGCGTAGCGGAAGACGCAACATAAGCTCCGGAAGGAAAAGATGGTAGTCTCACGAGAACCATGTTTTGTTTACAGCACAGGGAAACCACGTGAACTACATCTGTAGTTTGTGCTGCTGCCGCTGCAGCCTCCTCCATTTCGTTCTTGGTCGGCATACTTCGGTTCAAACAAATATGGCTGGGCAAAAAACTAATTCTCCTCTTGCCTTATATCGAAATCCTCTGACATTTGTCACTCAGAATCTTTGTTTTATAGTACTAGTTTGTGACAGGTGTTTTGTTTTGCTTTCTCCTCTATGCTTCCGTGTTCGTCACTCTCTCCCCAGAGCTTCTGCTACACCCAGGGCCGGATTTACCTCTTTTTGTGATAGAGGCAAAACAAATTTTTGGGCCCCCCATCCCTATTAATATAATAGGCCTAATATTACCACCCAAGCAAACCAAAATATTTCATAATCAGTGAAACCGTTACAGTATTTTCTATTGCAATAAGCGCTTGCGTTCAGCTAATAAAAATCGAATGTATTTCTTAATTTGTTTGAGAACTGAGAAAGACCATTCCATTAATAGGCGCGGCGACGTGGCCACATAACCACTTCGGGAGTGCTTTATTTCTCCAATAATTTTAATGGCCTAGAGTCACAATCACACATCAATTGTTCAGATGATTTGTTTATAATTTTAACGGCCTGGAGTCCCAACCACAGATCAAGACATTGTTCAGATAATTTGTTTCAAGACATCTGACATGTTTCCGTCCTGAAATCTCGTGTGGGTTGAACAAATTTTTTTATGCACCTCATCCCAAACCTTCCGTTGCAAATTCCAAAACGTCATTTTAGAGCTAATAACAGAGGCTTGAGCCATTTTGATTTGCAGGCTAATGCAGTTATTAATGCAGTCTAACGCAGTTATTAAAGAGAGAGAGAGAGCGAAAGAGAGAGAGGGAGAGAGAGAGAGTAAGTGCGTGTGAATATGTGCGTCTGTGCGTCTCTCAGCAGTGTTCAGCCACAGCGTCTAGTAATAGCAAATCTTTAAGTTGAACTGCTTCAAGAACCTCGCTACTGAGAAATGTCATGTAGCTTTTCAGCTGCGAAACTATTTTATTGATAAATTCGCGGGGCAGCTCTGACAACAAGTTTCTGTTCACGTTCACGTACAGGATATAGAACGGAAGAAAGAAAGCGTGATTTCCGTACATAAAAAAGGTTGAAGACATGGAAATAGTTTGTAATTTTTACCCTATTGTTTGTTATATTTATTTGCTCAATGTCTTCTGGGGTTTTGGTTCTTTTACTGTTGTAGATATCCCATAGTATAACAAAAATATTATATATCTCTTCATTGTGTTTGGGCCCCCCCTGGACGAGCGAGCATAGTCACGTGCCTACCCAGACAGCAGACAGTTTCGGCCCAGATCTGGCCCACATCTGGCCCGCATGGATTTCACATGGGCCAGATGTGGGCCGGATCTGGGCCTGGCCCCCATGGATTTCACATGGGCCAGATGTGGGCCGGATCTGGGCCAACACTATGTTGCTGTCTGGGTAGAATGCGTATGCGTAAATCCGGCCCTGGCGACACCTACGTCATGCGCTTGAACGTCTTGTCGTGAACACGCCTGCTTGAGCGACCAGAAGTTGGAGATTACAGTTTATAAATAAAAAAAAATCATTATTTTTCTTACACTAACACATTGTTTAGCTTCAGAAGGCCTTTTTTAACACCCCAGAGCCGTGTGGAGTAGTTTTATGATGTATGGATACAGTTTTTTAGGCTTCATAAACATGGGCACCATTCACTGCCATTATACAGCTTGGAAGAGCCAGGACAATTTTAAATATAACTGCGATTGTGTTCGTCTGAAAGAGGAATGTCAGATACACCTAGGATGCTCTGAGGATGAGTAAATCATGGGCTAATTTTCATTTTTGGGTGAGCTATCCCTTTAAGAATTTTTCGATAATTTCAAGGTTATTTCGTTTTCTGTTCATTTTACAAAGATTAAAAGTAGTTTATTTGCATATGGCTGATCCAAGAATAAATATGCTCTCAGTTGGATCGAGTGGACCCAACATATCATCTCTGAAGAGCTCAGAAGTGTCTCCCTTCTCTAACATTCACCATAAGCATGGTCATCATGGTTTATGTCTTTGTTTTGCAGTTTATGTTCTGTTGTTTATCAGGTTTGTTGCTTTAATTTAGGCGCCTGTGGCACTGAGGCTGTTCATCTACTGCCTGTTTCATTGGTGTATTCATGGCGATCAGAAGACAGTGAACACTGACTTGCTAAAATGATCCAGTATTTTGATGACAAGTAAGTCAATATTTGCAAAATTTACAAATTTCTGAAATGTGCTAATGCTGAATGTACAAAAGTGAGGAAAAATTTAATTACTTCTGTCTCAGAAACAAGGCTGAGTTTTTGAAAACTGTAATAACTGTGTGATTTATCTTCTAAGTTACAGCCAGGTGGGAATAATCATAATCAGTATTCTGTACTCATCAGGGTCCCATCTCAACAGTGCACAACACAGTTTAGTCTTGAGTCCTCAACACTAACGAAGTGAAAAACGATTTCAATAATTTCAAGACCAATAGTAAACAAATGTTTCATGAAGTCCCTGAAGACCCTGAAGACCCTGAAGTCAATCTCACTGCTGCAAAGCCGAGTTGGGAATCTGACAGTTCTGAAGTAAATGACCATTCTGAGTATATTCTTATCTCTCCTAAAGATGCCGCAAATTTTCCTGCAGAAAATTTGTAAAATTAAGGATCAGTGTGTTATTTTGTACACACACTACTCACTTTGCATAGAAAAATGTATTACAGATGCAAACAAAAAATATTTTAAAATGCAAAGATATGCAGACAACTGGGATTAAAGCCTTTGTGTTCCAAGAGATCTGGCCCAATGACTTATTATGGGAAGGGTCAGTTCTACCACAGACTCGGGAAGAATAGTTTGCAAAGATTAATAATCTAGTGCCTCTCTATCGATGTAGGAATAATAATTAAATGCAGTGTTATAAGTGTGGAGATGCTGACAATGAGAATCACTGTTTGTTTTGAAAAAGCATTTTAGGTCAATAATCATACTGAAGTTAATGAATGATTTTCACATTACAGTGTGTATTGCACCTGAATAAAACTTGTTTTGTCCATGCAGTGGTGCCACAACTCTGTTTATTAGCGATTCATCACTGTAAATATATAAGTAACAGTGTGTGTGTGTGTGTGTGTGTGTGTGTGTGTGTGTATGTGTCTTGTGTAGTTTCTTTTTTTCTTTCTTTGTTAAATTTGATCTAATCCTGAATTCTGAGAGAAAAGTTAATAAAATTAACTATGCAACCCTTTGCATTGAACCCCTTTTGAAACTCATTTCACCTTATGATCTTCCTGCATGGGGATTATTTCCCATAAAGGCACCTTCAGTTGTAATGTTTGCCTTTTACAAAATATGTGACAACATGTCCAAACCAGATGCAATGTGATAAGCTTCCAATTATAAGCAAAACTGTCTGTCCACACACTGAAATCGGTCTGTTGACACTAAAAGTGTACAATAACAGCCCTAACCGGTGTGAATTAACCTTGATGCCGCTTTATCACCCAACAGTTAAAAAAACAACTTCAGTGAAGCACTTGAAGAACACTCAGTCTGTTGTTTCTCTTCAATTAAACTAAAGTTAAAAAAAGAGCTATAGGCAAATGTTAATCTAAATATCACAGTCTGGTATACATTAATAACATAAATCCAAAATTCCAGTGATGGTATGACAAAAACAATGAGCTTTGCCATTAAATGACAAGTCTGACAAGTCAATGCAGAAGATATGAACTAGTTCACACTTTTGGGCCTGTTATCAGGTATCTCAAACAAAAGTGAGAAACACAAAATTTCACCCACTCTAGTTAAACACTAAGCAGATTTGTAAATTATAAACCAGTTAGGGCCTTATACGGAGTGTCTATTTACACTAGTGCAAATTGCCCGCCTTGTTGGCAGAGGCTATTTACACTAGCTCCGCCCACAAACGTGTGATAGCAATGGTCAACATTATAAAAGACGGCATGCATATGTCAGCATCAGTGGCGTAGATGATAAAACGCGATCTGCAGTCTTTTTGGCGCGATCGACCCGGGTTCGAATCCGCCTTTTACCGAACTTCCCTTTTCAAATCTCATATCACATCGGAAAGGCATTAATTTTCAATAAAAATGAAGGAAATAATCCAAAAGTTGAAAATAAAGTATCGGGTAGGGTTAGGATAGGTGTAGGGAGGTCTTTATTGTCCCAATAAGGTGGAATCCATTTAATAATTTGAATTAAAATGATCATTTACACTCAATACGTTATTACTGCATACTGTTTTATAATGTATTATAATACTGAGGTGCAGAATTGCCACTATTTGCAATTTGCTATTAAAAGTAATATAAATAGCAGAAAATCCTGCTATTTTAACATAGAATCTATCGCTATCTGCACTTAAATAGCCTACTGCTATTTTCACTTAGTGTAAATAGAATCCATCGCTATTTGCACTTAGTGTAAATAGCATCTATCGCTATTTACACTTAGTGCAAATAGCCGCTGCCGTCTTTATGTGCCTCATTTCTATGGGATTACATCTCTGCCACAATTCTGCGCGAAAAAGATCATATTTTGAGCACGCAAAAGTGCGTTTTGCACGCACGCGAACTGAGTTTTGTGGAGAAAATGTTTGTCTGGCAAAGAAGAAAGTATTTCGAGCGCACGAAAATCAATTTTGCATTTAAAATATGTTTTTGGATTTGTCAAGTTGGAGAAGCAGATTTTTACATTTATTTGGGCAGGGCAAAGGCCAAGAATAAAATATAAAACATTACAGCTTATGAAGGCTGATGGGGGAGTAGGCAGGGTGCGAACTACGGGGGAGCGGCTGGGTTGTTATAGGTCTGCGTGACTCTCGATGTCTTAGGCCTAATTGAACGGAGGAATTATGGTATTCTTCTGTAGCCTGACGACGAGTAACTTTAACCGTTGTTCATATGAACTCAAAGACAGCCTGATGCTTTGTATATAGACTATTTGTGGGTGGCTGTTTGTTGTTTAACCTATCAATTCGTGTCGATAAAGTATAATAGGGTAAATCCTGTATAGTGATTTATTCTATATAGTGCTGGCATAAAGTAAGTAGTGCATACACTTGTAGCTGTTATGTATCTTTGTAATTCATTGTAAGCCCCCTTTTGAGGCACGAACCCGTTATAAAAAAAAAACAAGTGGGCTCCCCCAAAGTCCACGGTATAGTTCGAACACTGGGAGTAGGTCTTCCAAATCTTAAATGCTATTATTGGGCAGCAGAGCTAAAACCAATAGAGGCATGGTTGAAGGATAATATGGATACGCATTGGTTAAACATAAAGGCCTCTGTCAGTATCCCCTGGTTTCACTCCCTTTCACAGATTTCAGCTGGGGTAATGTGATAATGGGTAAGTGGACAAGAGTTACTTTAAAAATATGGAAAAAGATACAATCTTCATTGAAAATTACTCATTCCATTTCTCCTTTATCTAGTATAAGTACAATACATAACTTTATACAATCTGCATTAGATATTGGTTTAAAAAAATGGGCAAATTATGGACTAAAGTTTATATATCAGCTTATTAGTAAAGACCATCTCAAGTCATTTGAACAACTGGTAGAAGGCAGCCTCATCTCTGATTGGCTGGAATTATGGCATATTGTAACGCTGGGCTGTGTTGAGCAAGCGAGCCGTTGGCGTTTAGAGAGGGAGCAAGCTAGTGAAACGTTGCATGCGCAAAAGAGGTCTGCACACATCCAAAAACTTATTTTAAATGAAAAATAGATTTTCGTGCGCTCTAAATACTTTCTTTGCGAGACAAACATTTTCTCCACAAAACTCAGTTCGCGCATGTGCAAAACACACTTTTGTGTGCTCAAAATATGATCTTTCATGCGCAGAATTGTGGCAGAGATGTAATCCCATATAAATCTCTGTGTCTGTGACCAATTTGGTGACCAGCTTTGATGACAGATTAACCAAATAATTCAAAAATAGCTAACTATTAAAAAGAATAGCTGAACATAAGTTAACAAATAAAATATATTGTTTAAATTGTTACTGCCTTGAGTTATTATTTTGGAATAAATGTAAAA
>NW_015554117.1:898867-900857 GCF_001515605.1 Sinocyclocheilus anshuiensis | reverse complement strand
ATACTTGAAGACTGATTTATATATATATAGACATATATATATTATCTGCTTTATAGACAGATAAGTTGAGAGTGACTCTTGAAGGACCAGCACCACATCCTTTTGTACCACTGTTTGAAGAATTTATCTTCCAGAATCTGGCAGTAAGTTTTGGGAGTTCATTTTTAGTCCATCTCGAGATTTTATCTGTAGAAGGTAACCTGCTTAATAATTATGCACACCTCAATATAAGGTGTTTTTCACGAACAATAATAGATTATGTGATTAAATACAAAATTAATAGTAGGTATTAAGATTGATGATGTTTGGAATTGGTAAAATGTGCTTGGAAAAAAATATAATCAGAATATCAACTTGCATAATAATTATGCATGCACTGTATTTTTCCTCTTCTGCTGTCGTGGTAATGCAAGAAATGTTGTGATTGGTTGTCAAGGCAGCCAATCAGAATTTAGCAGCCTCATCTCTGATTGGCTGGAATTATGGCATATTGTAACGCTGGGCTGTGTTGAGCAAGCGAGCCGTTGGCGTTTAGAGAGGGAGCAAGCTAGTGAAACGTTGCATGCGCAAAAGAGGTCTGCACACATCCAAAAACTTATTTTAAATGAAAAATAGATTTTCGTGCGCTCTAAATACTTTTTTCTTTGCGAAACGAACATTTTCTCCACAAAACTCAGATCGCGGGCGTGCAAAATGCACTTTTGTGCGCTCAAAATATGATCTTTCGCGCACAGAATTGTGGCAGAGATCTAAGCCTATACATTTCCTCCTGACCATGAGCATATCAGAAGAGAAACAACAGCGCTTCAGATCTGAGCATCTTCTTCCTCATAATTCAAGCTGTCACAATGGTAAGTTTCAATTCAGTTCAACATTCAAAAAATTGCCTATTTATTAAGCCTGTTGTGTCGGGAAATGGTCACTAGATTAGTGCATAATTCATGGGGCCACTGACCACGAGACACACTATAAAAAGTGGAAACCTGCAATTGTTACCAGCGCTATTTCTACCTGATTTAACATTTATATTTTGTTTTGTTTGTATAAGTTAATAAATATATTGGTGCAGTGATGTTAATAATACTTTTGACTTGAATAAAACCAGTTAATTTAGGTTACCACCAGAATCCACACTCTGGCACCTCAACATTTTTTTTTTTAAGTATTATTATTTCAAGTGAGAAAATCCCGATATATTCTCATAAGACCAAAGGTCGACTGAATATGTGAGAATACCTCATCCTGTGAGGAATGATAAAAAAAAAAAAACTTGCCAGATCATTCAGATGCACCAAACCCAGTTTCAAAACAGAACACAAGGCCTTGCAACACAGTGTAATAGAGATTTATCACAAATGCTGTTTGCCCACAGAACCCCGACAAAATATGAAAACATATTTGATTAATTAAAATCTCCCTCATGTATGATATAGCCATGATTTTAGACAAGAATAAATTCAGCCAGAATGTGCTATTAAATCTCCTGTTTTTGCATCATATCTAGTTCTAATTTTGCTCTGTGGTCAAGTCAAGTCACCTTTATTTATATAGCACTTTATACACTGTTTGTGTCAAAGCAGCTTTACAGTGTCAAACAGGAAAATAGTTTGTCAATAATGCAAGAAGACAATAACAGAGTCATTTTTCAGTTAAAGTCAGTTCATTGATGATTCAGTGCTGTCATCATTCAGTTCAGCTCTTGTCCAATAGTGTCTGTGCAATCAGTCAAGCGTCTCCAACTAAGCAAGCTAAAGGCGACAGTGGCAAGGAACCAAAACTCCATCGGTGACAGAAATGGAGAAAAAACCTTGGGAGAAACCAGGCTCAATCAGGGGGCGAGTTCTCCTCTGGGGCCTCAGAGAAAATGAACTTGCGCACAAAAACACGTGCGTACGCCTCTCTTCCAGATGTGACATTTACAGTATAAATCGCAAATGATCTTGAAATTGTGCGTAGCTGACTGGTGTCAGATCTCCGCCTTGTAAACGCC
>NW_015554117.1:890642-898339 GCF_001515605.1 Sinocyclocheilus anshuiensis | reverse complement strand
ATGCATACATCCAGCCTTCCCATACATAGCATTTCACGCATGTAGGGGGCGCTATAATACAGTGAAATGCGAGAGCAGTCAACAACACAGGCTCATTTAGAGTTCCAGCGTAGAGACCTGGGGCCTCATTTATAAAACGTTGCGTAAAAACCATCCTAAATTTGTTCTAAGATCATTTCTCAAAAGTGTGTAAGTGCGATTCAGAGAAAACGAACGTGCGCACAAAAACACGTGCGTACGCCTCTCTTCCAGATGTGACATTTATAAATCGCAAATGATCTTGAAATTGTGCGTAGCTGACTGGTGTCAGATCTCCGCCTTGTAAACGCCCCCTAATTAATATCATTACCATATAAAAGATCACACGCCAATATCCGAATTTCTATGCTTGAGAATGACAAGCACAAAGAAAAAAGAAAAAAGAAAAAAGAAAAAAAAAACTTTACTGAGTCCTGGAACAAAGTTTAAGGCTGATGTCTCTATTCATTTTCACAGAAGCAAAGCAGCAGATGTTATAAATAAAAACAGGTAACAATGTAGTTGAATAGAATATAGGCTATTAAAACCGTTATTGCATGACATAGGCCTATTCTTATAGCCTAGGCTGCACAGACAAAACAGTCGGAGATGCGTTTATGCATTATTTTTTTTTCTATTTTACGCATTAGTAGTAAATCAAGACTTCGCAAGTTCTCTTGTAAAAAACAAAAAACAAAACAACTTGGAATAAACTACAGAAAGCCAGTAAAGAACTCTCGACATTAGACTACTAAAAAGGTCAGTTTAATCTCGCAGAAACTCCCGTTAATAAAAAATCTGACTACACTGCACAATTAATCTCTCACACTGCATCTTCGTTGTTTATGATGAATTCAGTGCTTGCACGTAAACCGCTTTCATTATTTTTGCAGCTTATGTTCAAATAGCTGCAGTACTCTGACTTTGCCACAAGGAAAAGTTTGTACGCCTGCTCAGACCCTGACGTGACGGTAAGTACTTTTCCACGTCAAAGACCGTTTTTATAAATATGAACGTTTCCCTGGATTTTAGCGTACGCACACTCTAAGATCAAATCTGTGCGTACGCACATTTTATAAATGAGGCCCCAGGTGTAGTCATATTATCTTATCCGCAGACCCAATCTCACATAGACATTATTGTTTAGACAAATTATCTAGACTGTATTTCTGGGGCAAGAAAATGCATTTTATTGGACTGAAATATATAGAGGTCAAAATATATATATATATATATTTTTAAATGCTTTTAAAAATATATTTATATATTTAAAATGTTTTTTGAAAAATATACAAAAAATTGCCAAAAATATATTAGTTTTGGCCAAAATATACGTACATAAATATATTATGAAATATATTTTAACAAATATATTTTTTGGCAATTTTTGATATTTTGAAATATATTTAAAAATATATTTGAAAATATATATATTTTTTGTGGTATGGCACGTTTCATCCTATGGCCTCACACAAGGTCATTCACATGCACAAAGCTTGATGTCAAACAAACCACAAGGTGTGGCAACACATTGTGATATTAATCACAATTGCACAAAGCCAAACAGATCATGCTGATAAATGGTTCCTCAAATGGTGAATTTACAGTAGTGTGAATACGTGGAGAATATGATCAAATGCAATGACTGACACACACACACACACACACACACACACACACACACACAAACAAAAAACTGCCAGATCATTCACAAGCAAACCAACTGTCAAACAGACCAGAAGGCCTTGCACCACACAGTAACAAGGAAATGCAGTTTGCGCAAGACCCACAGCAACATCTTAAATCACATTTCATTAATTATAGTCAGCATCAAATATGTTATTGGCATGTTTCTACAAAATAAAATAAATTCAAATTCAAAATAAATAAACAAAGCAAATGTTGGGAAAGCAATACCATTGTTCCTTTTATGTGTATTTCATAAAACTTATATGACATTCAGCTTAGTTTATTTAGCTTAGGGTTTTGGTTCTGTTTTAATTGCACTAAACATTAAAATTGGCAAATAATCTGTAAAATGCATAAATTGTGATATTGCGTGCTTGAGTAGCCGCCAACTGTGTTACAGTCCCTGTTTTGTGTTTAAGGACTCTTGTTTTGTAATGTTTTTGCACCTATTGTTTCTGTGTTCATTTCCTTTTATTCAGTTCCTGTTTGCCATAGTTCTCCTTGTTTGTTACCATACCTTTGTTTTTCTACCATAGCTCTACTTACATGACAACTAATCACCTTCACCTGTCCCTTGTTATCCCCTGGTTAATGTGTGTATCCCACTGTTCTTTGTCTGGTGTCCTTCATGGATGTATCATGTGCTTGTTGTCTGTTCTGTTTTCCTTGCCTGTGTCTGGATTCATCTATCCTGGATTTACATTTATTAGGTTTGTTTAAATAAATGTTGGCTGCATCTGGATCCTGTTCTCTCTCACTCGTTCCTCTGAAGTATAGCCCACGTTACAGATAGCATGTCTGCTCAGTGCTGGAGCAAATAAAAATATATTTTATTGAGCATAATTTGTGATCCAAGTATTATCCCATTCAAACACACTCTAGATAATACATTATTCAGTCATATGGAGAGGCCATGTCTATTTTAACTATTATATCCTTCCATTATCTTATACTTTAATGCTGTGGCATGAATATGAAATGTTACATACAGTATTTAGAACTGATTTAGATGATAAATATGGGACCGGAAGTTAAGTGTGACCTCGCATAACTGTTAGAACTGATAAAAACTGCCAAACAAGTGTCAAACAAGAGATGAAACAAAAAGATAATTTTTCACAAACTCTGTTTGCAGAAGATGCACAGCAAATTTAGAAATCATGTTTCAATAATTAGAATACAATCAGCAACAGGTTTATTATAGACATGCTGTCACGGGATGCCTACTATGTGGGAACGAGGAGACAGAGGGAATCCAAAGCAAATATAGACTTTATTGACACCAGGGAACACACACGTAGCACATGGAAATAGACGTTTAGACAGCATGCAGGACTCAGGAAAACACAGGGCTTAAATTCAGGAACAAAACGAGGAAATTAACAAGACACACCTGGAACTAATGAACATAATCAGACATGGAAGAAACTAGTTCACGGGGCACGTGGGGGAGGAAAACACAAGACACGGAACACAGGACAGACAGTCCATATTTCTGACATAATTGCCCCCCTCCCGGAAGGCGCGTCCTTGCGCCGAAGAAACAACAGAAGGAGGGACAGTTATGACCTTGGGAGGAGGCTCAGGAGGAGGACGGACACTCGGGAGGGAGGCGGCTGACAGAGTCCAGGGAGGTGACGACGGAGGGAGGAGCCAGAGGGATGGTGGGACGAGGCGCAGCCGGAGGAGTGGAGTCCCGAGGCGGAGCCGGAGTGATGGGCCATGACAGAGAGGAGGGAGCTAGGAGCCATGGTCAAGCCGCTGGGTCGACGGGCCGAGGCGGAGTCCGGGGCTTAGAGGCTGGAGGTGGAGGCGGATGCCATGGATTCTGCAGCCACTGTGACGATGGAGTATGGCAGACCCACAGAGCTCACACCGTACTGATGGTGGGCTGAGGGTGAGCAGAGGGGCTGCCAGACGACAGAGGTGGAGGAGGCAGGAGTGAGTGGGTGGGTTGGCATTTGTAAGCCTCCGGGCTCTCCGGGCTTAACTTGGGAACAGGAGCCCTCTCTGGGCTGGATCTGGGAACAGGTGCTCTCTCTGGGCTAAACTCAGGAACGGGAGGGACAGAGGTCACCGACGGAGGAGGGAGGAAAGGAGGCAGGTCAGTGTATAAGTCAATTAAGTTTTCCTCCGCTTTCCCTTCACCCAAATCCCTTCTCAGCTCACCCTCAGCCACGGTGCAGGGGGCGGAGCTCCTCTCCGCGCTCACTCTGTCCATGGCTTTCTCCCTTGTGGCGGGCGTTGTAGCCGGCTCTCGCACCTGGTCTGATGTCATCAGAAGCTCCGGCACCGTGGCGATCCTCAGCTCTGTTGCTCCTTGCGGCGATGGCTCGTCGGTCGCGGTGGGCTCGGGCTTAAGCTCCACGCAGCGGGGAGATGGTGGGCTGGGCACTGGGTCTGGCTGTGTTCTGGATCGGGGGTAGACGTTCTCCAGACACCGGATGATTGCCTCCCTCCAGCACAGTCCAGTGGTGTCTGGGAGGTTGGCGGGGCGGTAGTAGTTGGCCCCGATCCAGAACAGGGAGTTCAGCGCAGCATCGTCGAACGCCGTTAAAGCAGCAAGCTGGTTGAACTCCACAGCATACTCCAAGAGAAAGGTCCTTGCAGGCAAGGGAGGTAAACTTTACAGCGTGGGAATCCATGGGGCACACGGGGAAAACAGAAAACAAACACTGAAAAACTGCAAAACATAAACAGAGGGGAACAATGCAAATAACCTATTTAGTCGGTCCTGTCTTCTGTCACGGGGTGCCTACTGTGTAGGAACGAGGAGACGAAGGAGAACGGAGATGGAGGAAATCCAGAACAAATATAGACTTTATTGACACCAGGGAACACACACGTAGCACACGGAAATAGACGTTTAGACAGCACGCAGGACTCAGGAAAACACAGGGCTTAAATTCAGGAACAAAACGAGGGAATTAACAAAACACACCTGGAACTAATGAACATAATCAGATATGGGAGAAACTAGATCATGGGGCACGTGGGGGAGGAAAACACAAGACACGGAACACAGGACAGACAGCCCATATTTCTGACACATGCTTTGTAAAATAAAATATATTGGTGGAACTGTCCAACAACAACAGTAATATTAATACAATAAACAATAATACTGATAATAATAATAATTTATCATTTAAAAACAAACATTGAAAATGTATGAATAAATAATATTGAATATATTTTACAGTATTTATTATTATTGTTGTTGTTCTTGTTAATATGTAGCTATCATATACTATTTCAATAATATTTTAAACATTTTTAAAAAATAATGTATTAAAATTACATAATCACTTTTAATTGATTGATGGGTACGCCACTAGAGACTGCCACGCCCCTCCAGCGCGTCTCTTGCACCTCCAGATCAGTTGCGCGGAGGAATAAACAGGAATGTCAGCCCAGAAGAAGGGGTGTGCCACGGCCATGTTCTGTTTCTCTGTCTTGTTTAGTGTCAGTCATAGTTTTCACTGTCTCTTGTTTTGCCTCAGCTCTAGTCATTCATCAGCTGTCACGGTTTCTCGTTAGTTCTCACCCGTTCCAAGTTTCATTGATTACCTTCCTCCAGTGTATTTAAGCCTTCAGTTCTCCTCTGTTAATGTAACTTGGCCTAGTATTTATATAGGCACATTTGAGGTTTCGGGGGTTAAAGACAACACAGATACAACTGATAAAGTTGTAAAATTGATAAAAATTGCCCTCACAAATGTAAAGAAATGCCCATGGAAAACAATTTCAGGTGGCAAAAATTGCCCCTTAATGAAAAAGTTCATTTCTGACCCTGCAGAAGACATTACCTTTTATTTGACAGGCAATGAGCCAACTGCACAACATACATCTTAAGTGTGTAAATATTAATAGTGAACCAAGCAATGTGAAGGTTTGAATCTAGACACATTTAGAAGTCAAGACCATACATTTATGTGTGTGGAAGCCTGTGAAAATAATTAATTGTTGTTAATCCTTTTGATCTTTTATTGAAAACATACACAAAATCCTAACCTTTCATTGAAGTAAAACTAATTATAAAATAAATGTTTTCTGTTTTCTCTAATCTTGAGTGTTTGTTACCAAAAAGCTAAATTTTTAGTTTGATCTGACCATAGAACCCAGTCCTGTTTAAGTTCCAGTAGTGCCTGGCAAATGAATATGCTTTTGGAAATGGATTTCTCTTGAATCCCTCCCAAACAACTTGTGGTTTCTTGAAGCATCTTGGAGACATTGTCGTAGTTCTTCTGGATTTAGTATGTCAGTTTTTTTCTGTTTCTTCATGCCATTCCAGATGGACTGGATGATGGTGAGATCAGATCTCTGTGTGGAGCACTGGCTGTTGTCAGACCTCACACAAGGTCATTCACATGCACAAAGCTTGATGTCAAACAGACCACAAGGTGTGGTAACACATTGTAATATTAATCACAACTGCACAAAGCCAAACAGATCATGCTGATAAATGGTTCCTCCAGGGTGTATTTAATGCATCTGTTTGTAAATACAGTAGTGTGAATACGTGGAGAATATGATAAAATGCAATGATACACACACACACACACACACAACTGCCAGATCATTCACAACCAAACCAACTGTCAAACAAACCACAAGGCCTTGCACCACACTGTAACACAGAAAATAACAGAAATGTTTTGAACATGCAGTTTGCACAAGACCCACAGCAACATCTTAAATCATATTTCATTAATTATAGTCAGCATCATGTTTTTACAAAATAAAATAAATTCAAATTCAAAATAAATAAATAAAGCAAATGTTGGGAAAGCAATACCATTGTTCCTTTTATGTGTATTTGATATAACTTATATGGCATTATTTGCAAATTTTATTCCTCTGAGCAAACACTGAATCAGAATCAGAATCAGAATGAGCTTTATTGCCAGGTATGTTTTCACAAACGAGGAATTTGTTTTCATGACAGAAGCTTCCGCAGTGCAACAGAATGACAGCGACAGAACAAAAACACATAATAAAAGAATAATAAAAAAATTAAAAATAGAACAAGTAAAAAAGGAATAACAATATATAAATTGACAATTGTATGTGCAGGTATATTATTAAAATAGACAGTTTTGTATGTACAGGTATATTATGTGCAAATTTGAAGTGTAGACTAAGTATGTGTGTTAGATAAATGAGGGTATGGGTATATAAATAGTGTTGTGTGTTCCACAGTTATTGTCAAGTGTTCATGAGATGGATTGCCTGAGGGAAGAAACTGTTCCTGTGTCTGGTCGTTCTGGTGCTCAGAGCTCTGTAGCGTCGACCAGACGGCAACAGTTCAAAGAGGAAGTGTGCTGGATGTGAGGGGTCCAGAGTGATTTTGCTAGCCTTTTTGCTCACTCTGGATGAGTACTGTTCTTGAAGAGAAGGGAGGGTTGTACCAGTGATTCGCTCAGCAGTCCGGACTGCCCTCTGTAGTCTTCTGAGGTCAGATTTGGTAGCTGAGCTGAACCAGACAGTTATAGAAGTGCAGAGGACAGATTCAACGATGGCGGAGTAGAACTGTGTGTCTTGTAATTGGTGATTTCTTTTAGACTTTTCCACACTGATGCCGAGTCGCTGGAAGTGAACTGAGTCCTTGTTTTTTCAGAATAATTCCTCTTTGCCACTCTGATCTCCTTTTCCAGTGTGTATTTGGCCTGTTTATACAAGACATTGTCTACCTTCCTGTAAGCATCTTCTTTGGCCTGATGGAGCTGTCTGAGTTTTGCAGTGAACCATGGTTTGTCGTTGTTGTAAGTTAGATGAGTCCTGGTAGGAATGCACATATCTTCACAGAAACTGATATATGATGTTACAGTCTCTGTGAGCTTGTCCAGATCAGTGGCAGCAGCTTCAAAAACACTCCGATCAGTGAGGTCAAAACAAGCTTGTAAATCCTGCTCTGCTTCATTAGTCCATCTTTTTACAGTCCTTAAAACAGGTTTAGCTGATTTCAGTTTCTGCCTGTAGGTCGGTAT
>NW_015554117.1:871477-890480 GCF_001515605.1 Sinocyclocheilus anshuiensis | reverse complement strand
TGATCTGATCAGCGAGTTTCTGTAAAGCTGAGCTCACGTGTGCTTGTGGAGGAATGTAAACACTTACGATAATGAACGAGTGAAACTCCCACGGCGAATAGAAAGGCTTACAGTTAATGAAAAGCGCTTCTAGATCGGGACAGCGCATCTTCTTTAGCACTGTTACATCTGTACACCACCTTTTTTTGATGTAAAAGCATGTCCCGCCGCCGCGCGATTTCCCCTTTGATTCTGCGTCGCGGTCCGCTCTGAACAGCTGAAAGCCCGGCAGATTTAACGCGCTGTCCGGTATGGCGTCATTCAGCCAGGTTTCCGTGAAACACAGAGCAGCAGGGTGTGAGAAATCCTTGTTTGTCCTGGAGAGCAGAAGGAGTTCGTCAGTTTTGTTGGGTAGAGAGTGGAGGTTCGCCAGATGGATGCTAGGCAACGGCATTCGAAATTCACGCTGCCTGAGCTTCACGAGGGCGCCGGCTCGCTTCCCCTGTCTGCGCGTCCTGAAGTGCTTGATCAGCGCCACTGCTCCGCCAACTACTATGTCCAGCAAAACATCAGAATAGTCAAAAACTGGTGAACTATCGGGTGGTGTGTATTGCCGAATGTCCAGCAATTCGTCTCTGGTGAAACTGATTGCAGGGATATAACTAAAGACAGGACAAACTAACAAAAACAACTGCAGAGCACGAGTTCCATCCAGCTGTCCAGCTGTAAAAGTGAAAAGACAACAGATGCACCATTTAGGTTCATTTCTTTAGGTTGTCACACCAGTAGATCATACTGGAACCTTTCAATTACTCTATTTGTCAGTATTTCAAGGTCCTTAAAACCATTTCTCTTCATATGTTGATGTTACTAGACGAACCCATTAGAGTCTTTGGAGTTCTTACAGAAATGTATGGGTTCTGTTTCTTATCGACAGTTTCCAGGAAGTCCAGCATTCACAAAGAAGCTCAATGACATTATTAAAGGAGTCAGTAATTCAAGTGTGATCAGTATAAGTCAAGTGTGTCTTTGTCATGATGTTGAAGAAGAGGGCTGGGCGAGTGTCAGAATAAACACCATCTGCTTCCTCTTTCTCATCACTCCTGCTTCATTACACACTCACACAGCATCTCTGAACCGTCTGATTTTGAGCAACAGATAAAATGGTAAGTTATTCTTCTATTACTTAATACCATCGCTAGTGGAGCTAAAGCAGCATCACTATTGCTCATGTTGGGAAATAAAAGCTCATAAAAGTGTACACACAATAAGACTTCAAAGAATATTTTGTTTTTAACAGACAGAATGCTATTTTAAAATTCAGTGTTTTGTTGTACACATAATTTGTATATGAATGTTTGTATTTGTGTGTGTTTGTTTCAGGTTTTCGCTGTACCACAGAGGATCCTCCTTATCTGCCTGCTTCAGTTTTGCACTTGTGCAGTCGGTCAGACTGTGGACCCAAAAACTCTCATGAGTATTGTTAAGAACTTTGAGAATCAGTATGTTGCTTTGATTCAACATAAAAGTAGAATTTACAATTCCCCCCGAAAAAAAAAAAATGCTCATACACGATCAAAATCATGAAATGAATTATCAAATATAAGAAATTATTTATAAAAATTAATAAGAAATTAAGAAATATATCAAGAAAAACTAACAATAGTTTTAAATCAAAATGTTTTGTCTTTTATAATTACACCATCATGCAATAATTTTAACATTAAAGTATTTTATCACTTTTAAATATATATAATGCATATTTTTCATACAATATTTGTTTTAAAATATGAGAAATAAGCTCTTATAAAATATTACATTCCCACTGCTTTGTAATTTCCAGGTTGGGTAACACAGGACAATACGCTGTCGCCTTCAGAATTGAGAAGGACAAATGTCTTAAAGGTTCTGACTATCCAAGCAAGGACTTACTAACTAAAGTGAAAGAAAAACTTGAGCTGAAAGAGATTTACCAGAGCGATGACCTCATTGCTGCAAATCCAAATGGAAAAGAACATTCAGAGTTTCGCCTGAAAAATTATCTGAAGAACATCTTGAAGGATGACAATGAATGTGTGGGTTTTTTCACTGTAAATTCACCCTGTTTGAAAACATGCCTAGCAGAATCTGGGCCATACAGCGTTAAAGACAGTCTTGTACTGTTAGAAAAATATGTGGGTATTAAAGCCTTTGCATTTAAAAAAATTTGGACACATGATAAAAAGGAGGATGTAATAAAGAGACTGAAGGAAATTGCACCTGATTTGCCATATTATCAGTGTGAGAAAAACAAAGCTAAATGTAATGGCCTGTAAGAAGAGTAATGCTTGACAGTTGCTTTCCTCACATATAGAAAGTTTTATTAAGCTGAGGATTTTTTTCTGTTTTAATTGCAGTAAACATTAAAATTGGCAAATAAAATCAATCATTTGTAAAAAGCATACATTTTGATATTGCATGCTTTATTAGATGACAAGTATTGTTAAAGTAAACTAATGTTAGCATGTCTGCTTACTGCTGGAGTGAATAAAAATACATTTTATTGAGCATCATTTGTGGTTCAACTATTATCTCATTATACGCATTATTCAGTCATATGGAGTGCCCATGTCTCTTTGAAAAATCGGCACGTAATTTCTACGTAATCGACGCGTAAGTAACACGTTATAGACGCGTGAAAATTCGCGTTTTTGGCGCTTCTGGCCTTCCATAAAGTATGAACAAGGCTTCAACAGCACAAAACGCTTCCACTACGAGAGAAAGCGGCAGCTGAGCAGTTATGGGATTACATCTCTGCCACAATTCTGCGAGCTAAAGATCATATTTTGAGCGCGCAAAAGTGTGTTTTGCACACGCGCGAACTGAGTTTTGTGGAGAATATAATCAGAATATCAACTTGCATAATAATTATGCATGCACTGTATTTTTCCTCTTCTGCTGTTGTGGTAATGCAAGAAATGTGAGTGGTTGTCAAGGCAGCCAATCAGAATTTAGCAGCCTCGTCTCTGATTGGCTAGAATTATGGCATATTGTAACGCTAGGTTGTGTTGAGCAAGTGAGCCGTTGGCATTTAGAGAGCACTGAGGGCTGGCATCAAGGGAGCAAGCTAGTGAAACGTTGCATGCGCAAAAGAGAAGGTCTGCACACATCCAAAAACTTATTTTAAATGCAAAATTGATTTTCGTGCGCTCGAAATACTTTTTTCTTTGCGAAACGAACGTTTTCTCCACAAAACTCAGATCGCGCGCGTGCAAAATGCACTTTTGTGCGCTCAAAATATGATCTTTCGTGTGCAGAATTGTGGCAGAGATCTAAGCCTATAAGCAGTGACCCAACCGCCTGCTGCCTCCAGTGTGAAAGGGCCTTTAGTCAGAAGTGTAGTCTGTCTCGGAGCGCGCGCACAAAAAACTGCCTGCCAACGTGCGAGTGTGAACTTGAATTTCCTTTCGCGCATACTACACTTATAAGAAGTGT
This sequence comes from Sinocyclocheilus anshuiensis, assembly GCF_001515605.1. Lineage (NCBI taxonomy): Eukaryota > Metazoa > Chordata > Actinopteri > Cypriniformes > Cyprinidae > Sinocyclocheilus > Sinocyclocheilus anshuiensis. Next base: position 887,027 of record NW_015554117.1, on the reverse strand, counting down.
GATTGCACCAAGCACATCACACTCTGTTACTCAACCATTCGTCCATGCTTCTTTTTCCACTCCAACGTTTTCACACTAAAAGCTGCACGGATATATTTGCTTACCCCAATAGGCCTTTTTCTCTGTAAATGATTTAGAAAATGTTCAATCAATTCACACTTGATTGAACTATTCACACTTTATATCATCGCCACGATATGTATTGTCATATCACCCAGCCCTAACATGCAATAATACTTTAAACACATTTGACAAGCTAATTGATAAAAAAAACAACAACAGATTAACTATCAAAACTGATTGGCTAACGCTATTTATTTCCCTTGTCAGTGCTTTTCTTCTTTCATGTTAACTGAAGGCAAATCTGAAAAATTCACTATTTTAACTTTAATAATACAACTGACCATGACATCCTCACCTCATCTTATTCCAGAAAAGTCGCTCACTCAATGCTGAATGGAATTGTACAGCTGCAGCTCATGTGATGGATGTTGGAGTTGGGGGAGGGGATGTGTTTGAACTAGTTGATGCACAAAATCAGCACCCTGATAAAGAGGTGGACAGGCACAAAGTATTGTATGTATTTTAAAAAATACACAAATACAAATCTTAAATGGATTTAAATACAAATTTCATTAGATTTTTTTCCCAAAGGCTTTAAAATACAAAATAGTATTTTGTATTTCAAATAAATATTTTGAATACATGTATCTGAAATACTGCCCATCCCTGATTGCGACCTCACAACTGCAGATAATAAAGAACATTTTTGACACACAGCAAATGTTGAAATCATATTTCAATAATTACAATACAATCAGCATCAGGTTTATTAAAATATATTCACTTGGTGGGACTGTCAGTGTAGTGCTGATACTACAATTTTTCACAACAACAGCAAAAATAATAATAATAACATTGAAAATAATAATTTCTATAGGCCTATTTTTAAATAACAAATTTTAATAGTATTTAAAGTAATAGTATTTATTCTTATTATATTTTTTAAAACATTACTTATTATATAATCACTTTTATTAAATTATATAATCACTTTGTTTTAATCAAATAAAAATATTTAGATATTATTTAAATGTTTTTATTTTAAATAATACATTACATTTGCAAATTGAAATTACAAATGAAAAATATAGGCTATTTTTTAAATTCCCAGCAGCTTCATGTTTTCCATCTTGTGTGATATTCACACACACACACACACACACACACACACACACACACACACACACACACACACACACACACACACACACACTGACACACACACACACACACACACACACACACACACACACACACACGCGTGCACACACACACACACACACATATACAAAAATAGTAAACTATTTTCACTCAGAAATTGCCTGTAAATTTCACAAACGTTTACAAACAAACAGCAAGTAACAATGAATTAAATATGAAATTTTGAAGTAGAAAATCTTACATAGTATTTTCTTGTAAAACATACTCCAGTAATCTTTATTTACAATTCTGAAAAATCTTTTTTTTTACACTGTTGAGAAGAACAAATGTCCTGCAGACCGCTTCTACCACTCTAATAAAATCTATTCACCTCTCAATGTGCTGTTGAACTGTCAGTCTGGTGCTGGTAAATGTATTTCATCCAGGACGAGTCTGTCAATCAAACCTGAACACACAGAGTCTGTGGTGAAGGTACAGCTGGTCCTCATCCACACCCACAGGCTCCCCGGGGCCCCGGGGCCCCGTCGCCTCAGACCCGCTGCAGGCTGACCCTCTCAATGGAGGTCAGGACTGCACTCATGGAAACTATTGGATTCAGTCAGCTGGAGATGAAACATCTCCCACAGCATATTACCCTGAGGAACACCGGCAGAGAGAGACTGTATGAGGGCAGAAGCATCCGGATGCATGAGGGGAGCCAGGTGTCAGGTGGAATTCAATCAATAAGAACATTTCAATTCATAGAGAGATGAACGTAAAACTGAAAAATGAGGTGTATAATAAAACGCCCCGGGTCGCTTCTGTAAACCCCCAGGATACTGTACTGAGTCCCAACAGATGCCCTGAGAATGTGTCCTTTCGCCTCACAAACAGCTAAATATCGACACATTGGGTTCTTTTATTTGTGTCTTGATGTGGCACATCACCCACTCGAGTTTGGATGAAAGAAATGAAGCAACAGCGCGAGCGCGTCACGGTGGATTTTCCGCTGTTCAGAAAGACATTATGCTATTAATTTTGTCAGTTGTGTCGAGAAATGAACGCTAGATGGCGAAACAAGATCAGTCCATAATTCAGCGGTCTCAAAATTATCTACCTTTTCTGCTCAACATTAATGATAATAATAATAATTAATATTTTAATGAATACTTTGTTATTTATCATTTTATTCTTTATGAGCATTATCACATTTTAATATTCTTTTTAAACATTTAATCATTTTAATTAATGTTTTAAAATATAAAAAGATTAAAATAGTGCATGGTATATTCGATAAATATTTAAAACTATATACTATATTTTTAAACAATAATTAAAATGATTAAAATAGCCTAATCTATTAATCTCAGTTAGATGACAAAATATTAGGCTATGCATACATACACATATAGGCTACACGTAAGTAATCACTTTTATTCATTATTTTACTGCTACTATTTATAATAATAAAAATAATAATAATACTGAAATATTTGTAGTAAATATTTTCTTCATATTATTAGATTAATATTTCAACCAATAAACTATTTTTTTTATAATATTTCATAAAATGAAGATTAAAATTATATCATCATTGTAATTAAATAAGTGTGTGTGTGTGTGTGTGTGTGTGTGTGTGTGTGTGATTCATCATAAATTATAATAGCTGTTTATTAACGAAGGTTGGAATAAACAACGAAATGCTATAATAATCATATTATATCTTATTATATCATTATTTAACATATGGGCTATATCTAATTAAATGTTTTTTAAATTATAAATATTTGCGTTTTGTGTCCAACACTGCTATTTTAAACTCCTTTTTCAATACCTTCAAACAAAAAATACTAAGTCTACTACGAATAATAATTTTAATAACTGATCGGGACTCTCTTTCTTGATTGACAGGCACGTCACCAGAGAATGCCACGCCCCCTCCAGCAGAGCTCTCGGAGCGCAAGTCTCGAGCGCCTCCAGATCAGTCGCGCGGAGCAGCGCGAGGAATAAACAGGAATAACGGAAAGACAGTAACGGGACGAATGGCGCTCATGGCCGGGATTATTTACGCTCTCACCTCGCTTTTCCTGGGGATTTGTGCAGGTCTTTCCGCTCCAAGGAATCATCCGGCGAATGAAGGTGAGAGGGGTTTGAGTAAAGAGGAAAAGTTTCGGGCGCAGAGTGAAAGTCGCGCAAATACAAACAGTGGCGATCTGCGGCCAGTTCCAGAAAAAAACACTTCAGAAAGAAGCCTCCTCATCATTTTACCTACATTATCAAAGGCTTTTTTATAATATAATAAGTCCTTGTTGCAACTGATGTCTGGAAATATAAATAATGTAGGGCAATTGTCACTTTAGCAGCTTAAAAACGAATTACTATTGATACATAGAGATATGCCACATATTTATTATTCACAATTTACATTTTAGATGTATAATTATTCATTATTTTGTTTATACTTCCTTCCCCTAATTAGTATTTATAATGTCTTAAATATTTAGTTTTAACTTTAAAAGGATTTGAATGGAATAGTAATAATTTGTTATCTGGAAATATAAACAATAGCCTACATATAATGTCAAACATCATAAAGGCTGTATAAGGCTTTATAATTTACTGTAAAGGCTTTGTATTTAACTTGAAGATGATTTGTTCTTATTATTGTCGAACTAGGCTTTCTTGTGAAGCCTGGAGGGCTTTTTTAATGCGTTACTGTATAAGACAAAACAGTGTTTGCTTAATTTTTAAGAAAACAACACACTTTTCTTTACATTTTGGTTAATTTGTGAATTAATATTTGTAATAATTAGCCATAATTCCCAACTAAGTTCAGCACTTTATTAAACCCTGTGCAATTGTCTGTCACTTTTCAGCCACCTTTGCAGCGGTTGTCATTATTTATCAGAGATTTATGCCGTCCAGCTTTCATCCTAGCATCAGTTTTATCACTGTGGGTAAGATGCACAGGCTTTAGTGATCTCATTCTCAGGTCCTCTGTGTTTTTCTCCTTCAGTCACGCTGCTGGATTCCAGATCGGTGCAGGGAGATCTGGCATGGGTCGCCAGCCCGACGGAAGGAGGGGTGAGTCGAGACCATCTCTCCGTCCCTCTTTCTCCAGCTTGACCTCATTAGTATTCATACGTAGAGTTTGAGCACCATTTCATACGTTTAGATTGATACCGCATCTAAAAGCATCTAAAACCTAGAGCCTTTAAGGACGTACAAATGATTACAAATGAACTGAGATCCATATAATATTAAATTCATGGTTAAGTGCATTGTATTTCTAATAAATGACAGGATTTAAAGGTGTTTAACACCATCACATTTATTTAACGCATATATAAAGTTAATTAATTATACATTATAGCAGTTTCGTTCTGTTCTGCTTTGATGATAATTAAATTCAGCCATACAAAGAGTGCAGGCGACTTTATTTTTATTAGACCCATCTGGAGTTCATTTATAAATAATTTTGCCAGTAATAATGTCTTTTTAGGCCGTTATTTACTGAGAAGCGCCATAGGATTGTGTTTGAGTATTAAACTTTGGTGGTACACTTTTAAAAATCAAGGTTCTTTATTGGCATCAAAGGTTCCACAAAGAAACATTCATGTAACGTCTTTAATGCACAAAAGTTCTTCTGATTATTAAAATGTTCTTCACACTAAAAAATGGTTCTTTTAAGAAGGTTTTACTTAAAGGTATGGAAGGTTTCTGCCATAATTGTGACTTTTTATCTCGCAATTCAGATTTTTATTTCTCAGTTCTGATTTTATAGTTTACAATTTAGACTTTTTTCACACAATTATAAATTTTCAGAGGATAAAAAGTCAGAATTGTGAGATATAAACTTGCAATTGCAAGAAAAAAGTCAGAATTGTTAGAAGTCGCATGTAATTACCTTTTTTGTTTTTTATTCTGTGGAGCAAACAAAAAAAGTGGGACAGTCTTTGCTCAGAATTGTGAAAAAAAAATCAGAATTGTGAAATGTGAACTTGGATTTGTGAAGAAAAAGTCAGACTTCTGAGTTTATATCTCACGATTCTGAGTCATTTCTCAGAATTGAGAGAAAAAAGTCAGAATTGTGAGATAAAAACTTGCAAAAACTTTTTTATTTTTTCATCCCATGGCATGAACCCAAAATAGTTCTTCTATAGCATTGCCATTAAAAAAAAAAATTCTCAGTGTACCCTCACAATTTTGGTTCAGGTCTTCAGAGAGCCTCAAGTTTGTTTACATCTCATATGTAAAAGCATTTTATATTTTAGATACTGTCAGTATGTTGATATTGTCCGTTTCAGCATCTAAAAATGTTCATGTCACGTATGAATACCTACAAATACAAGTGAGATCAGCCTACCCTGTCCACTTCTCTGGGATGTACATTTGGAAAGCTAGGTTACAGCAACGGGCGTCAAATTTCCTAAATAGTAGAGGGAGACAGAAATGCCCTTTGTTAGGAAACTCTATCCCTTTTCTCTCAAAAGAGGTAGGGGGCGAGACTTGGCAACCCAGAGGCAGAGAAAAGGTCTGTTTGAGTGTGTGTGTGTGTGTGTGTGCGTGCGTGCGTGCGTGTGTGTGTGCGTGTGCGTGTGTGCGTGTGCGTGTGTGTGTGTGTGTGTGTGTGAGATTTTATACCGAGGGGGTCAGCGGGTTCTGTCCGATAATGTATGCTTCTGCACTGTTTGGAGAAGGAGATTTATTTGTGAATCACCAATTAGCCGTTTAACATCTTCAGATCAGGTGCATCTAAATGACCACATCAGCCATTCAATAAAACACACATAATCCCCTTTCATTCCGGAGCAGCTCGGCTTCCTTTCGCATCGATCCAAGTCTCATTGAGCTCCTGAGTTCCTCTCCCTCTGTGATCTTCTCCGTGATGGACAGGCCTTTGGCACGGACGGTGGGCGGGTATTCAGACTTTAATACGGACAATTAGCTCCTTTCTCCTCTCGTCCCGCTATCGGCAGCTCTGGGTTCTTATCTCTGCGCTGCTCCTCTGGGCCTCTGTAGTTACACAGATGAAGGGACGAGCCGAACGGAGACGATCACGCTCCCTGACGGACACCAGATTGCTGTCAGTCTTATTATCTCAGAAATGCTCAATTAGTTTTAGCGCACTTTGAATAATTCCTTGAGATTATTCAGGGCCGTCAGGATGATCTTAGTGGGATCGTGGCTGCTGATATCACACACAATAATTTTTCAACAGATTTTTTTTTGCGTTCTAAAAATTGCAAATTAATAATTTGGTAAATTTGTAGATCAGCCTGTGCCTGTTAACTGATATGTGTTCATTTGTAATCAGTTTGGATAAAAGCATTTGCTAAATGAATAAATGTGTATGTAGTTCATGGTCAAAGGCAAATTATTAATGCACATACATTATTGGTCAAAAATTTTGAATAATTACGAATGAATAATTTCATGCTCACCAAGGCTGCATTTATTTGATCAGAAATACAGTAAATGTGTAATACTGTGAGATATTATTACAGTTTAAAGGAACTGAATCATATTAGAATGATATCTGACTGAGGATTATGTGATACTGAAGACTGGAGTAATGATGCTGAAAATTCAGCTTTGATCAGTGATCACAGGAATAAATTACATTTTACAATATATTCAAATAAAAGTCTGTTATTTTAAATTGTAATAATATTTCACAATATTACTGGTTTTTACTGTATTTTTGCTCAAATAAATGCAACTTTGGTGAGCATAAGGGACTTATCTCAAAGACTTTTATTATACCAAACTTTTGAATGGTAGTCTAAGATAAGATGTGATATTTCCCGTTCAGACTCTTGGGTATCAGCATTTAAATTTGTGTTTATATGGTGTTCAATTGCTTTAAAACAAATCATAAGTGCTGATTAGATGATGAAAACTCAATTAGTCCAATCAGTCGCTGCAATGCTGGTTTAGCAGAGGCTGAGAAGTGTTGTAGTTTGCCACGTTTTATTTATTCTATCTTTATTTTAAAAAAGGAACTTGACTTTTCGTGAGTAAAAGAACCAGCTCATCATTCGAGTCAGTTGTTCGTGAATGGAATCGCTTGCGCTGTTTCTGTTTCACTAAAAAGAACCAATGTAAAAGAGTCATTTATTTGTGAATCGGACTCATCGGACAACATTACTCGCTGATTAACCACTATAGTATGATGCATTGTTGTGGAAACTAACTAGCCAGTCACGACTGTTTCCCAAACACGGTCGCATCTCCATCGTTTGAACCACATTGGTTCAGCAATATAGGGCCATTGTTAATGACGTCACACGCATGTGGTGGAGTAATAACTTCTGCTAATTAATTGATTCGAGTTCTGAGATACTGTCTTCGACATTAGGATACGATTGTCGCATTTCTCCCCCTAGTGGCAGTCGCACTGAACTTTCAGATTGGTTGTGAAGCAGCTGTTACCCTCGGCTTATTCTCCATGGTAAAATTAACAATTTTAATGAATATAATGACTGTATGAAAATATCCACACAAAACAAATGACCAATTATGGGGCTCCCACACTGTTCTCCAATGGAAATGAATGACTTCTGGTCTATCGCTTGTCGTTTGTTGGAGATAGTGAAGGCGGCTTTATTTACTTTTTTTGTGTTCCCTGTCATTTTGCTTTATTTGATGTTTGATTCATCGCGCGTTTCCTCTTACGTCATACTCCATGCTTAGTATCTGCAAATCATTCGACATTGTCCTATCAATCACCTCTCCTTACTCTGTGTATGTGGTAAGTGAACTTTCATGTACTGTGATGTAACAGTCTACCGCTAGCAAGCGGCTAACCATGTCCCTTTAGTTGCTCCGTAGAACGCGTTATTTGTTTTCCGTGCCTTTCTGCAAACGGATTCACGCTTCGGGCACACCCCCTAACCCCGCCCCCCGATGTCATCGTCCATCATGATGTTTCACTGTAGATGCCAGTTTGGTAGACATCGCCCAACCCTAAAATCCATATGTCTTACTAACAAGAAACTATGCTTCTAACCACAGGTTGAGAGCTGTAGCAAATTTTTTTTTGCATTGCTTGCATTCTAAAAGATTTCAATTTGACATTGAGAAGGTCTTGATTTCCCACATTTCTAACATTGTTCTTTTGCTGTCCTGTGCAGTGGGAAGAGGTGAGCATCATGGACGAGAAGAACATCCCCATCAGAACATACCAGGTGTGTAACGTGATGGAGCCCAATCAGAACAACTGGCTCAGGACTCACTGGATCCGGCGCGGCCCAGCACAGCGGATTTACATCGAGATTAAATTCACCCTGCGTGACTGTAACAGCCTGCCCGGCGTAATCGGCACCTGCAAAGAGACGTTCAACCTCTACTACCTCGAGTCCGACTCCGATAACGAGCGCTACGCTCACGAGAGCCGCTTTGAGAAGATCGACACGGTGGCGGCAGACGAGAGCTTCACGCAGGTGGATATTGGTGATCGGATCATGAAGCTGAACACTGAGGTTCGGGACGTTGGTGTTCTGAGCCGCGCAGGGTTTTATCTGGCCTTCCAGGATGTAGGAGCCTGCATCGCTCTGGTTTCCATTCATGTGTTTTACAAGAAGTGTCCATTAGCCGTGAGGAACCTAGCGCAGTTTCCTGACACAGTAACCGGAGCTGACACATCGTCACTGGTAGAGGTGCGTGGCTCCTGTGTGAATCACTCGGAGGAGCAGGAGGTTCCCAAAATGTACTGCGGTGCAGATGGAGAGTGGCTGGTGCCCATTGGGAATTGCCTGTGCAACCCTGGATATGAGGAACGGAATGAGCAATGTCAGGGTAAGACACTTGTGATGTTACACTCAAACTAGACTAAATGATCTTGGGCACATTTTAGAATTGACTCCATTACATCAGTTGGAATTTTGAATTGAATTGGTCACACCCCCAGGAAGTTGTCACTCTCTCTGTTTTTAACCCTCAAGTTTTTTTTAACTCTCAGAGACCAAAGCATAGATATTCACATGTATTATATGTACATTGTATTGTAGCAGAAACAGGCTTTCATACAAAAGTTCAGAAAACACACTTTGTACCATTCATTGAGTTCACAGTTTGAGTCCTAAAACAAAGCAGTTTTCTAAACTTAGAAAAATATTCTTAATTATGTATGTTTAGAATTTCAGGGCCTTTTCCTTCCTGTCACTAGACATATAAATAAAAAAGCGCCAAATGCTTACTTTGTAAATAGATTAATTTGTTTCAGAACTGTTAAGAATTGTGTCTAGTGCCAGTTAATATGCCTATTTTTTCCCACACCAAAACTGTTGTAGTCATAAATTTCAGAGTGTCATCTACTGTTATGTGTAGTTTTTGCCCATATTTAGTGAAAGTTAGGTATTATTTAATTGCATTATACAAATGATGCAATTCTGCTATGCTGGGTCTCTAAGGGTTAAACTTTTTTAATTGAAAAACGTTACCTTTATAGTGAAAAATTACTTAAATATGGAAGCTTGTTTCCACCATGGAATAAACAAATTAAAAGATAATTGTGACTTCTTATCTCACAATTATGACTTTTTTTCTCAAACTCAGAATTGCAGGATATAAACTCATAATTCTGACTTTTTTTTCTTGCAGTTGCGAGTTTGTATCTTGCAATTCTGACTTCTCACAATTGCGAGAAACAAATTCCAATTGCAAGTCCATTTCTGAGGAAAAGAAAGTCAGCTCACAATTCTGACCTTTTCTTACAATTGCAACTTTATATCTCAGAATTATGTCTTTATAAATCACAATCGCGTGTTATAAAGTCAGAATTGCAAGATGCAAACTTGCAATTGCGAGAAAAAAGTCAGAATTGTGAGATAAAAAGTCACAATTACCGTTTTTATTTTTATTCAGTGGCAGAAACAAGCGTCCATACTTTAAAATTTGAATTTTTAAATTAAGGTTAATTTACGTTTGAATGACCTCAAGTTGAATTCGGAAACTGAACACTTCATTTAAAAGGATTCTCAATTCACTTCTGAATGGTGAACAACACTTCCGTCCAACCATCCATCCATCCCTGTCTTTTTTCTTGTCCTCTCAAGCACGAGTCTGTCATCAGTTGGTAATAAGAGTGCTTCTTGATTGGTTTATCAGCATTTGTGATTGTGTAATAAGGAGGACTGAGGTCTCTCCTCCCATGAGAACAAGAGATGCTGATTACAAACACAGAGTAGAAGAGAGAAGAGAAGAGGCAGTAAATCCACGAGTGCCATCCTCACCCGAGCGTTCTCACGGAAATAACATTATAATCATACTAGTTGGGCTCTGGACTTTGTAATTAACAGATTTTTGGCAACTTCATTCCACATAATAGGATGTGACTCACTGTGGATGTGTGTGTGAGAGAGAGAGAGAGAGAGAGAGAGGGATCATGAGAGAAAGATGGAATGAGTCGAGGCATGTTATCAAGAGTCTAAAAATGGCAGAGGGCCGCGAGTGTGATGAATGGATCTGTTGGAGGAGAAAAAAATGTAATTATCTTTAAAACTGACATTTCATTCTGCCATAGATCAAGTCAAATAAGAGCCTGTGACAATAATAAATACACATAACACAGACGTGTTGAAAGAAAAGAGAAAGTAGGACTTCTCTTGTGCTTAATGGCTTCTAGACATGTGCTGCTATTTGTAGAAGTGCCTCAAAGACGCACTGCAAACACTTTGCGTGGTTTCCATAGCGATGATGAGGGAAAGCCGGCACCACCATTGACCTTTGCCCCGAGAGGTCACGGGTTATGTTCTCGCTCAGGACTCAAGTGCAGTCATCTGGAGCTGTTTCAGGTTTCCTTAAGTGTGCGTCGACTCCATGATGAGTTGAATGTTATGTTTTTGAAGGGGATTTATGTTACAGACAGATTATTAGTTGAGCCTTCATGAATACTGATGGTATTTGAATCTGCATTAATTATTCAGAAAATTGAAAACTATGAATAGCAACACACTGTGGACTTTTTTTTTTTTACTGATCTCAGAGATATTTTCATGACATTTATTTTCGTATGTGTGTTTCATGACAAGCATTTGAACTCACATACATATATATATATTATGAAGGTAGAATGACGTCAAAAAGATTTGCATACGCAGGGTAAGAGTTGTGGTGTAATTATATATTCATTGTTGCATTATCTTTTATATATAATATTAATATTAAAGTAATATATATTAAATATTTAAATGTATTATGTTATTGTATGTTATATTATAAGTGTGTATTATACTGTATTATTATGTACAATATAAATATTACAATAAATAGTATCTAATATATGTATATATGTATAATGGTGAACAAATGGTGAAATGTAAGACTTTTGCACACCATATAACCATGTCTAACAAGAGAGCTCATGTGCTTTGTGTAGCTCTAAATGACTACTTTATGGGAAAATTGGTTGCTAAATACATTATATAAATATAAAATCAATGCATGTTACTCTTTTGAAAAGTTATCTTGGTATATACGGTGTGGAAAGAAAGTAATGCATTACTTATTTCTTCTGAGGAGTTGCAGTGCATGTGAAAGTATCGACGCTATTGTTGAGCTGACGCTGTGCTGAAAGGAATCTGCCATTGCAGTCGAGTCTTGGGGTTCTGTGAGAGTTTTGGGGGTTCACCGGGGGGAGCTGAAGAAGAGGTCCGGGGCAGGTCAGAGGTCACTGACTCTTTCATCCATCTCTGACGCTCGGCTGACAGCTGGAGAGGAGAAATTTATTAAGACATCAAAACTCTTGACAGCTGGGCTTCCACAGGATGCCATGGAGACACAGAAGCTGTGATCCCGGCTCCTGTTCTCTATAAGGGCCTGATGGGGGACGGCAAGAGAGAAGCTGCTGTTTGTTCTGTGTGGTTTAGAGCCGCCTGTTGCATGTGCACCCACAGGACAGATAGATCTTTACAATCTCATTACATTTTTCTAGACAGAAATAATATTAAATGGAGAACAAATTGAGAGTTTTGCTTATTTCTTCTGATTAATCTCACATGTGTCTTCTTTAGAGTTTCAAAAGAAATAGTAGACCACAAATTAGATTCTTAAATGCAATGATAAATAATAAAACAATGCAATAATTTTTTTGATAAATAATGCAGTATTTTTTGTTTTCTTTTGGCTCAGAGGTGAACGGCTGGCCTGCAAATTTGATCTCTTTAAAATCTCAATTGTTGTCTCCTGTCAGCGAGACTATAAAGAACAAACTGCGATTTTGTGTTGAGACATCCCCTGCTTCCCAGATTTTTCTCCTGACAAAAAACACCAATAAAGTAAGAGATTTCAATTTGAATTCAAACATTTCTTCCTGGATCTTCCAAGACAGATCTGTTCACTTTAATTTATTTTAATTTTAATTTCTCCCAACTATACTAATTAAATGAGAAACGTCTAAGATGATGACAGTAGGCGCATTTCCATTACAGATTTGCACAAAACTTTTTGAATGTCGATAAAAAAAATATTGCGAAATGACGGCGTTTCCATTAACCAATGTTATGCGACTAAAACGTAACCGCAGTGTTACAGTGTCAATTGTCTAAGCATTAATGGTAGGGAAAGCCCCTTATACTGGAGAGCGGCCACGTATGATGTGTTTCTTGGAGGTTATAGTACATTGAAGAATGATCATATGACTTTTTACATACGCCATGTGACCTGTAAATGCGAAAAAGCCATTTCCATTGCAGTTTTGCGAATTATTCCTTTTTCGCATTGCCTGAAAAACCACCTCATGCGAACGTAAAAACTTTTTCTGCGATATATGGGCGTTTTTGCGAAATTGACGCGTTTCCTTTAGGCGTATTTTCAATTCGCAATTTAAATTTGCGCAATTTGAAGGGTAATGGAAACGCGCCTAGTGATGAAAAAATTTATATAATAAAAATGTATTATATAAAATTTGATATATACTTTTTGAGTCATCATTATGATCATCTCAGATGTTTCTCATATAATTCATATAATGTAGAAATGAAAATTAAATTAAATTAAGGTGAATAGATCTGTGAGTAGATCCTAAAACTCCTAAAATTATTGATTGATTGATTGATTTTATTATAAAAAAGTAGTATTATAAAGAAGTTCATATAGTTATTGTCTTTTGCATTTTTCAAAACAGATTTGTTTTATTCAATTTAATTTAATTTCCCCAAAAGGAATTTTAGGGGAAACTTCTGAGTAGGGCTGCACGATTATGACAAAAATCACAATTGTCGATTATTCCCTTGAAATTGTAATTGCGATTATTAATTACGATTATCACAATTTACATTGAATGATGTTTATACCATTGTCTGAGGCAACTGCATGCCGTATTTTTATATAAAAATAAACAAGCTGAAAACACTCTAACTGAAAAACCTTTAGTGCTTTTCTATAGTATTAAGCCTCAAATGTCAAATATACATCGGATTGGTTTCTTCTTTAAATTATAAAAAAAGTAAAAATATGCATGGTATTATAATGTTATACTAAAACTAAAACAATGGGAAAACCTTAAAATAACATGTAGAAAGAAAAAAACATATCATAAGCGTGCAGAATAACATAAGTGGACTTTGAACGATTAATTGCCACCTTGAACGATTACGTAATTGTGCCATCCATAATTGTAATTGCGATTAGAAATTCGATTAATTGTGCAGCCCTACTTCTGAGGTATTGACAATGATGCCTCCATTAAAAATGCATGTAATAAATATATTGACATCCTGTGGAAACCCAGTTGTCAAGGGTATATGTTCTATTTTATATTTTATTGTATTTTTTTTTTGTTTTTGTTTTTTTTTTCAAAAGATTTAAACAGTAGAATTATAAAAGATTTGGCTATTGTCTTTTGTATCCTTTTAAATTTGAAAGCGCCAGTACCCATTTTCTGTTTGATCTCATCTCCTGAGCTATGAATGAGCAATCTCTGAGCCATAAGATGTCCTCTGGGTAGTGAAGGAAAGGACAGGAGAGGAAGGAATCAATCTCTCTCACCTTTTCTTCATCACTTTCCTGCTTTTTTTCCTGTGCCATTTATTTGAGCTGAGGGAAAGTCGGTGTTGAATTGTGTTTCGTGTTCCAGCTTTTTGTGCCCCCGTTTTCTCCGACATGCCTGAATGGTTTAAACACACAGCAGGCTAAAAAGAACAGGTCAGAGTTTACCTCAGCCCGAAGAGCTCGGGACGGCCAGCCCAGTTCCTCAGCAGAGGAAACAGAGATAGAAAGAGTCCTGTGTGTGCGAGTCGAACATCATAACCGAGGTGTTGAGAGCTGTTTCTGGTCTGGATGGTGTTCTGTTCCCTCAGTTCTTTATCTCAGACTCTCTCTCAACGCCGGCTCTCCCTCCTCTAAAAGGAGCGTGACAGAAGCGCGAGAGAGACGGCACCGTCGTAACATTGATATAATGTTGCAGCTCGCTGACAGTCCCTTATATTAACCAGACTTAATGGACTCTCTGGAAGTCTTACAAGGGAACGACAGGAGACGTGTGGCCTCGGCTGACCTGAATTTCCCTCTCTCGTTTCAGTCAAATTCAGCTCTGATTCAGCTCTCTTAAAGGGACAGTTTGCACAAAAATCACCTACTCACCCTGATGTTGCTTATAATAGGAAATATTTAGCAAGCTTCTTATTTCTAAACAATTTAAAGAACAAAAAAGCATTATAAAATTATCCATGTGACATGTTTTGTGTATTTCAAGTGTTCAAAAGACATGCAATGGATTTGTGCATTTTTCCTAAAATCCCTTTTTTTGAACCTGGCAGTGAATTGCGACATACATTTTAGTTTATTTTTCACCCAAAGTTAGAATATGTATTTTCTATTGACAGTGTCCTGAAAAAGGCATCAATACACCAATAAAAGTGAGAGATTAAAGTTTTAAGTCAAACATTTCTCTTCAAATTCTTCCAAGTTATCCTACATATTTTATTCACTTTAAGTTTTATTTAATGGAATTTCATTTTAATTTCTTCAAATTTGATGACTCTGTTAAAAATTCTTATTAAAATTATAATAAATGTATAATAATAAAAAAAAGATTAATATAAACCATATATATATATATATATATATATATATATATATATATACACACATCATTTATTTATTTATTTATTTACAAACATACCATAATAGTATTATAAAAGTAGTTCATATGACTATTGTCTTTTGCATCTTCTGTTCTATATTAACTTTAAATATTATATATTTTTTTTATTTTAATTTAGATTAAACAAAATTATTAATAGAGATCTCATAGTCATCATCTCAGTTGTTTCTCCTAAAACTGAAAATGTATGTGTGTTTGTGTGTGTGTGTGTGTGTGTGTGTGTGTGTGTGTGTGTGTAGA
>NW_015554117.1:850820-871421 GCF_001515605.1 Sinocyclocheilus anshuiensis | reverse complement strand
TGTGTATAGTAATTATTCATATTATAATAATTAATCTATATGACGTGTTGTGTATTTCAAGCTTTCAAAGTCATGCAATAGATTTGTGCATTTTTCCTTTAATACCATATTTAAATCTGGTGGTAAATAGCAACTAAATTTTAGGTTAGTTTCTCACCCAAAGTGATTGCATGACTTCAGAAAACTTCACATTGTCACATTGACTACTTTTATGGTACTTTTCACACCTATTTTGAAGCTTGAAACTTTTTAGTCCAAATTCATTGTCATTGGATGCAAAAGAGTGACTGGGATGTTTTGAACATGATTTACAGAGGAGAGAAAGTCCAATCTAAACCATGTCGCTGGTTTAGTCATTTCCTATAATGTGGTTTGGTGTTAGGATTAGTTGTAGTGTTTTAACCATCAGTGTGGGGTTTTGCTTTCTTGCTGGAACTTCTGTATTGTTTTCTCTCGCACTCACTTTCCTTCTGCCTTTGATTTCGTCTTTTATTTTCCATCAAGAGGGGGTTAAAAAGACAGAGAGAGAGAGAGACATGCAGTAAGAGTAAGGGGGAACAACAAAAGACAGAAAGACAGCGAGAATAAAGGAGGTGATCGCAGAGAAAAACAGATTTGTCAGCACACAGGGAAGGTCAGCGCCCTCCTCTCAGACAGGAAAAGACGAGAGAATGAAAAGGAGCTGATGTCTAGAGAAAGAGGTTTTTAGGTGGTCTTTGATTTCTTTTCCTCATCATTCACTTCACGTTCCCTTTAAACATCCCTTTGATGTGATGACAGACACTGTCTCTTTCCCTCTGTCGTTCTCCTGTAACAATGGACTGTGATTGTAATGTGACTGAGTTGTAATCTTAAGCTCGTCAAACTGTAGGAGGTGTGTAGGTGGTTTTTCTCAGTTTTAGTCCTCTTTGTGATGGAATGATGGATGTAAAGAGGTGTAAAAAATGTATGTGTTCTGAAACTCATTTTAATACAGTGCAAAAGTGTGTTCCAAAACCTAGTGAACTCCCTTGCTCTTCTTCTAAGGCTGCTTCAAAACTGGAACAGTAACAGTGTGATACTCTTGATAAGCATAAAAGTACGTAGTACTCGCAATTATTATATGTAAAATGGTCATTTGATATTAGATTAGACTATTTTATTTATACTTTGCTGTATTGAATGGAATAAGAGCATGAATATTGCATATACTGAATTTGTTGCAATGCATTCTGGGGTCGTCTTCTATGCAAAGCACGCATTTACATTTTTGTAATTTAGAAGACAGCATGAGGACTGGGCAATAAAGTTAAATAAATATACATTAGTGAATTACTGAAACATTTTAAATATTTTTATGAATAATTTGTACCTTTGAGGACAACCACAAAGTAAACATACACTGAAGTATTGATTGAGAGAACCAATTACGTGTCTGTGACTCAAGGTCAAGAGAAATTAGCAAAAGTTAAAGGTCAAAATAAAAGAGTTTGTCATAGTGCTGCCATATTCATCATGTTGCACCGCCACAACATCATGTTCATGTGTACATGTTTGTACCATAGGTGTGTGCATTTGTTTTCCCAACAAACTGATACCCAAAACGTACCCAATTCCCTGCTGTTCACCCACTTCCCATAAACACACACACACATTCACAATGGAAGGTGTTGCAGCTCTAGACAGTCTGTCGTCCCGCATTTCCAGCAGTTTAGATAAACAAACTAAAAATACACACCCTTATTTTTTGACCCTGATTCTATAAGTCACATACACACGGTATCAAGACAGTGAACTCATCCCATGATGCATCATGTTGTAAACTTTTGTTTGTGTGATGTGTGTGATTGTACTGTGTCAGAAATGGTTTTGCATGAAAAGTTGTTTTTGTGTGTATGTGTGTGTGTGTGTGTGTGTGTGTGTCACTATACCGAACTCAACAAATGTGTGTATGGAACTCATTTGCATATCCTCCTGTGCCAAAACTTCCTGTATTAGAAAATAGTGCCGCAACTTTTCATGTTTAACAATGCATGCAGACCATGCCAGACACACAGTCATCTTTCTAATCTCTCCATTCTTTTACTTTCATGCTAGTTGCTATTAAAACCCTGTGGTTTTATTAATTGCATATGGATTTTAAAGACCCCTGCAGCCCAACAGGGTGTACGCCATCCTAGCGCTGATAAATGTGCCATAAATTTTGTGAAATTCCTCTCTCTGAATGAAGGAAGTTGGTGTACGTGATCAGGGCAGCATGAAGTTCAGGTCCTTTCAGGAAGTCTTGCACAAATACCTTCAAAACCTGCCAAATCTGTTATATTAAAACAACATGCTTTGACACAATAATACCAACAAAACTGTGGTTTCATAATGTATATTAATAAATAATTCAGGCGCTTTGATGAAGTAAATTATGTGTTCATTTTGGGTATTGCTGAGGAGAGGTCAAGCTCAGGTGACTTTGGTAATAATTCACCTAAAATATATACAATACATTAGCTTTGTGTGAGGGACAGACCAAAATGTTGTTATTCACTAAAAATCTTTTAATTTTTAGGTAAATTTGAAAAGTTTTTACTTCCAAAACAGTATATTTTATACTATATAATATATACTATTATAAAATTTTTGTTAATATTTGATTAACTTCTTTTTATATTAGCTTTTATTTTTATATTTTCAGTTTTCATTTTAATTTAAGTTTTAGTAAGTTTGTGCTTTTGCAAATTTTTTTTTTAATTCAGTTTTAGTTTTTGTAATTTTAGTACTTAAGTTAACTTAAACCTAACTTAAGTCAAGTTTAAGTTTTTCATCTAATATTTATATTGAATTCATTTCAATTAATGAAAACAATTTGTAAAACTTTTAGTTTTAGTTAAGTAACAACATTGTTCAGTTTCGCTAGTTTAATTAGATTTTCATTAGAATTTGTTTGTTTTGAAAACATGATTTATTGAGATGTTTTTCTGTCTTGTTTTTAACCTGCTTAAAAAAAACTAGTTAAGAGCATTACTCAGGAAACTTAATAGAGTTCCAAATTATGTGTAATTGAAGTACCAATTACCAACGTTGTCGTAGATGTTTCTCAGAGGAAAAAAAAACAAAAAACGAATGAGTCAAAAGTTGACATATAAGAGTTCAGAGCTATAAAATAAATATGAATAGCAGCTTGGATTATTTGTTGAATTTGAAGAGAAATGTTTGAGTTAATATTGAGATCTTACAAAACCTGAGCAAAAACGGAATCTCTTTTGAAACTCTTGATTAAATGAGATCACCGGGTAATTTTCTCAGTAAAAAAGAGTCTTCATTTGCTCTATTTGCTCTCCATTTAATCTCATTGCTTCTAGAAGCAACAGTTAAAATATTAAGAAGATCTCATTTGATATTTTTTTTTATTTGGGTAGTTAAGATGCCATACAATGACCAGCCTCCAAAACACAACGTGACCATCAATATCTACTCAGGAGTTAAATGAGATTTGCTTTTGTTCAGGTTAATATTATTACTAGAGCTCGTCGGATGCGCTCCGGCAGGCATCGAGAGATGGACGACTTCCTCTGTGAATGAGAATAGAGTTTGTTAAGGTGAAGCAGGGCTTCTATGAATCGGTTAGTGTTGTAGGCCTCAGGGTGGGGTCAAGGTCAACATGTGGAGCGAGTGAGTCATCAATCAATGTGATCCACCGCCCTCCGCATGTTTGTCATCAATCACACTGATGGAGCCGTCCCTGCGTTTGGAGGGGGGGTCAGAGGTAATTGTTAATTAGTGACTAAACCGTGTAGAACAACAGATGCCAGACCGTGAGACAAGAAGCCAATTGATGTTTCTTTCACGTATGTGTGTGTGTGTGTGTTAGAGAGATCTTCCATGCCCTCAGGAGAGGAAACTGATCTTGATGTCTTTGTCTAAAAAAATCCTGGTGTTCTGCAAACTGTCATTAACACACACACACACACACACACACACACACACACGTTTATCTAACTATCTAAATGGACACTTCCCATTGACTTCTGTTATTCTTAAAGGGATAGACACTAAAAAATTATGTGCTTACCATCGTATCACACAGTTTAAGGAAGAAAAATATTTATTGCACTTTTCCATGCAGTGCAAGCATCAAATTTATTATTTTAAATGTCCGTATGTCTTTTGTCTAAATATTAGTTTGTTCCTCACAAAAAGTTAATGAATGGCTTCAAAAGACCTGGAATATAGTGCGCAAGTTGTATGGACTACCTTTATGATGCTTTTTTGGCAATAAAAACTATTATTTAGCTTAGATTTTTATTTTTTTTATTTTTGAAAGAAATAAATACTCTTATTGAGCAAGAATCCATTAAATTTATCAAAAGTGACATTAAAGACATTTATAATGTTACAATATATTTTTATTTTAAATAAATGCTGGTCTTTTGAACTTTCTATTCATCGAAGAATCCTAAAAAAATAAAACATTATGTATTACGGTTTCCACAAAAATATGAAACAGCACCACTGTTTTCAACACTGATGATAATAAATGTTTCTTGAGCAGCAAATCAGCATATTAGAATGATTTCTGAAGGATCATGTGACACTGAAGACTGGAGTAATGATGCCGAAATTTCAGCTCTGATCACAGGAATAAATTATATTTTAACATATATTACAATAGAACATAGTTATTTTAAATTCTAATATTATTTCACAATATTCCTGTTTTTACTGTATTTTTAATCAAATAAATGCAGCCTTGGTGAGCAGAAGAGACTTCTTTCAAAAACTTTAAAAAATCGTACCAACTCTAAATATAGAAGAAAAAGTCAAGAGGTAAGTAAATAATGAGTTTTCATATTCTCATATTTCTTAAAGGGGTCATCGGATGCGACATGCACTTTTACAAGCTGTTTGAACTGAAATGTGTGTTGGCATTGTGTGTACACAACCACCCTATAATGATAAAGATCCACCCAGTGTTTATTTTTATTTTTTTATCTCATTAAATAATTTCCCCTTTCTCAAATCGAGCCAATCTCAGATGCCTGTCTGTGTGACGTCAAGTGAGTGTAAGGTTTTTTAATAAATCTTTACAAATCGCCTTTCCTAACAACGTGCTAGTTAGCAAGTTTCACGATGAATGCGGCTAAAGTTTACAGTCTCTCAGAGACCAGCTCGGAAGAGAGGGGCGGGGCGAGCAGAGCTCATTTGCATTTAAAGCAGCATGCAAGAAAACAGCTTGCTCTGAAAAGAGCTGTTTTTGACAGGGTAAAAACGGTGTTGTTTTACACTACCATTGAGAAATTTTAACCAAACTATGTTACATAATTTTCATTAAGACCCTAAAGAATCATATCAACTTGTGGAAAATGAGCATCCGATGACCCCTTTAAACATAATTCATCCTATTAACTTTTCTCCTATTCTATGATTCTTTCCTAAAGATTGAGTTGCATCGAATGAAGAATGACAGAGAAATGAGTGACAACAAGGTTTTAGAGTAGATTCAAGCAGATAATGAGAGAAGAGCAAAGACCGAGACAATCAGAACGAGATGCGTACGAGATCTTGTACGAAAAGTACAAGATGCTCTTGAAGTGCCTTCTGCCTGTCTGTGTGTGTCAGTGAGTGTGTGTGGGAGGATTTTGAGGAGCGATCAGGCCACCCACTGATGCATTCGTCTCTCATCACAACTCGTCCGTCTCTCAGCGTCTCACTAATGGAAAGACGTTGATTAGAGGGGTCAGAAATGTGACTGATATTTCTGTTCTTCATCCTGTATAGATATGAGGGAATGTAGTTATGCCTGTTGGAAACCAGAAGACACTTTTCTTTGTCTCTTTATCTGAGAGGGTCATGTCATATAGTCAGTGTTTGGATGTCTGGAGGGTTTTTTGTCCTTACAGAAAAGCTCTTTCAGTTCAGTGAAGATTAAGTCCAGTGGAAAGAGCGAATGAGAGAGGTTTTCTTTACTTTCAGCAGTTTTCCAACAACATTTAACCCTATAAAGTGTACTGTATCATATTTGATACAAAAAAAACCTTGCTGAACAGCCTGTTGTACACAATCTACTACATGCCTTCTGTTATCTGATTGATAGTTTATAGTTTTTAGCAAGTAAATGGCCTTTTGGTTTTATTACAAACGTCCACCTTCAGCTTGTGCTTCACATGTCTTTTTGCTGTGAAATCTTTACTGATTTTTATAAAGTAAACACAAGGATAACTTATATTGTTAGTAATATTTCAAAATTAACAAATACTGAACTGAAGCAACTTACCTTACTTGATTATCCATGCATATATATATATATATATATATTTTTTTTTTAGAAAAATCATGTTCAAATGTGAGTCTCATATAGGATCATCAGGCTTATTTGTTCATCTCTCAATCATCATTGTATTGCATTGCATTATATGTTTTGATTATAAAACTAAGCATTTAAATATCATCTTACTAAGACCAGTGTTGGGTTATGTAACTTGAGTTATGTAATCAGATTACTTTTTCAAGTATCTAACTAGTGAAGTAACGCGTTACTTTTAAATGTACAACGAAGTTACTTTTTCAAATAAGTAAAGCAAGTTGCTTTATTTTCCCATTTATTGAGACTGACACCTCTTCAGTCACACTTTTGGTGTGAACGGGCCTTTACAGTTGCCAAAAATATAACTTTTGAGTTTTTTGTTATTGAAAAACAAATAAGCAAGCCCAGCCCAGTTAAGTAACAAAAAAAGTAGTGTCTTATTTTCCGTAAAAAGTAACTAAATAATGCAAGTAGTTACTTTTTTATGGAGTAACACAATATTGTAATGCATTACTTTTAAAAGTAACTTTCCCAAACACTGACTAGGACTATATTATTGGGAGAACTCATATTTATATAATTTAATGTAATTAGTCTGTTATACTCTTATAAAGATCTAATTGAGTTACATTGCAAGCTTCAGAATTTCATCTCCATCACTTTTTGTCCATTTAAATATCAGCATCTGCACCAAATTGCATATTTTTGCTCAATTATTCCTCTGAATAAAACTGCAGTGTTTTTCCTCTTTGAGTATGAGCTCTATATTCTCACTATATCTTGCTATATGAGCCATAAAAGCCTGATGAATCAAATATCATACTCAACCAAAAATATGCACATGCATTTTTCAATAACGGTTCAATAAACTGTTCCATTTAAAAACAACAGTGTCAGGCTTAACAGATTTAAGTATGCATGAATGACTTTTGCTGTGTTTGTATTATAAGTATTATACAAACTTAAAAAAAAGTGCATTAATGACTGAAATAGCTTATTAAATGACTTCTGGATGTGTCTGTTTGCATTCCCATGCACAGCTGCTTTTGAATAGTCATTAATGCAAAAAGATGCTTTTTGCCATCATATGTTGTTTGTAGTTGCGACATCTACCAGCAGGAGATAACAGGGTCACGCTAACCACCTAAACTCGACCCCACGTTCCCATCGTTTCTGTTTGGTCTCTGGAGTCTGATAGAAGTTTATAGTAGTGCGCTGGAGTCCAAGGCATCTTTCATCCTCCTATTTTTCTTTCATACGCATACAGACGTCCAAACACACAGAGAGAGCTTTCCGTGTGCGCTTGTGTTTGCACGTAAATGAGTGATAAGGATGATGAAAAACAGTGTTTTTCAGGCAGGAGTAGGAGGACGCGACACGCTAGATTATTTAAACATCATGCATTCTTTATTTATGAGTCATGATATGTCAAAACATGTTTTACTCAGATGTGCGAGGCAGATTCTTCAGACGTATGGATGGGTTAGGGTTAGGTTAGGACCGGTGCATGCTGGGAAGACTCCCAGAATTCCTCATTCATCATCGTCTGGTCTGTCTCGCAGTCTCTTGACTTCACCTCCCTTTCCTGTCTTCTCTCTCCATCATAAATGCATCGTTTTGTATTTGGAAAACTGGCAGGTTTTCATGTTCCGTCTTTGTCTGCTTATATACTTTATAATCATTTCATTGAAAACTGAGTCGTTCAATAATGTTTTATAATAGTTTGAGTCATAGGCCAGGTATTTTGTTAACTGGGTAACATTTTCAGCGCCTTGTTTTACACTGAATTAAAGCCATCCTGTATCTTTCTCTTCTCTCGTAGTGTGCAAGGTGGGCTACTACAGGTCTCTTTCTTCGGACGGCGGGTGTCGTAAATGTCCACTGCACAGTTACTCCACGAAAGAAGGAGCTACTTCCTGTGATTGTGACAAAGGATATTACAGATCGGAGACGGATCCTGCCACCATGCCTTGCACACGTGAGTTAAACACAAACATTCGCACCAGTTTGAAGTGCGTGTACCATGTTTTTTGGACACTATGGTGGTGATTTATATGGGTGTTTAAGTGACTTTTTCACTATGCTACTTCTACTAAAATTTATAGACTCTTAGACTTGTCAAATATTGTGGTTTCCATTTTATAAGCATTTTAACCCTGTAAAGCCTGACATAATAGTCTGAAAAATCAATTTTTTTTTAAATGGAACAGTTTATTGAACCATTGAACAAAATCTAAAAATGCAATGATGATTGAGAGAAGAACAAATAAACTTTCCCTGATGATCATATTTGATACCCACATTTGAACATGATTTTTCTAAAAAATTATGTATGGATAATTAAGTAAACCTAAGTTGCTTTAGTCCAATAAGTGTTCGTCTTGAAATATTACTATCAATATAAAACTTATCGTATGTTTACTCTATAAAAATCAGTAAAGATTTAACTTAAAAAGGCATTTGAACCACAAGACGAAAGTGGACCTTTTTTTTTTTTTACAATTATACTAAAAGGCCTTTTACTTGCTAAAAAATTAATACTATCAATCAGACGTCAGAAGGCATGTAGTAGATTGTGTACAACAGGGCATATTGATAATTAAGAGGACATTTCTGCATCAAATATGATACAGCAGGCTTCATAGAGTATAATCCAGATGTTCCCCCTTGACTATTGAACAATCTATAGCTTCATAATGTAATGTTTTCCTTAGATTAAAAAATACAAAAATTAATTGAACTAAATTAATTACAAAATATATGACAAATGAGCTGAAAAGATATTCAGATATTGTCTGAAAAAATTAAATATACAGAAATAACGTCTCAGGTTACTTATGTAACCATGGTTCCCTGAGTAGGGAACGAGACACTGCGTCCTCTAGGGGTCGCTATGGGGAACGCATCGTCGTGACCCGTGTCTGAAGCATACATTGAAAAAACACCAACTCGTTGGCCGGCGACAGCCATGACGTCACTTCCGGTGCGACTATAGCATAAATAGGCGCCGGGAGAACACATCATCCTCTTCTTCGTCTTCACTGACTGTTTTGTTTGAAGCGTGCATTTCCGTGGTAAGAGCGATCTCTTGCCAGGTCCACCTGAGATCCCCACGAGCTCATTCTCCTCCGTGCCTCAGCAGCGGTGGGTCCTGAGCCGCGGGAAGCAGATGGGCTGCCCCTCTTTCCTCGAAAAGAGAGACAAACGAGAGCGGAGCTTTTTTCCTTGGAAAAAACGCTCACAGTGCACGCCGATTGCCCCCTCGGAGGTATCGCGTACGTGCTCTTTGCCCAAACAAAACAACGCATAGATTGTGTGTCATCAGATGTTAAACAACGTCAACACGGATGCACACATCCTTAAATGCTTTGCTAGTGCTCGCCATAATGAGATAAATAGAGATCGCTCTTACCACAGAAATGCACGCTTCAAACAAAACAGTCAGTGAAGACGAAGAAGAGAATGATGTGTGCTCCCGGCGCCTATTTATACTATAGTCGCACCGGTAGTGACGTCATGGCTGTCGCCGGCCAACGAGTTGGTGTTTTTTCAATGTATGCTTCAGACACGGGTCACGACGAGGCGTTCCCCATAGCGACCCCTAGAGGACGCAGTTCGAAGTTCCCATGAAATGGAACTAATAGATAGCAAACATTCTAATAGAATGTTGTGCATGGGCATGTGATTATTTTTGTTTACATCCTTTTATGCGCAGCAGATGTTCCTCACATCAAATAAATTAATTTAAATGAGACAGTATCGGTCTCACTCTACCAGCTGTCTGTCTGTCCTCTTTCTCTCTCTCTCTCTTCCATAATAATGACCAGCTCTATCTCTTTGTAGAACAGACGCTGTTTGTCTTCTCCTTCTGTTCTTGTTTTTTCCCCTTATTTCTTCTATCTATCTTCTTTCATCCTACTATTCAGAGTGGATGGAAAGTTTTAGAGTACGCAAAACGGTACTTGCATAAGTACACAAACACACACACACACACAAAGTAACAAAACAGAACCGTGGAAAAAACAAATAAAATTGTAGCTGTAGCTCATCCAATCAAATCATTGCAACTGACATAATTCTGATTTAGAATAAATATTTACAATAAAATCTATAGGTAATATGTAAATTCCCATTATGTAAGCTATACAGTAAAAATATATGGGGTAATAAATATTAGTATTGTGAAATAGATAAGCTTTTAAGATAAGCTTTTCTATTTCAACTGTTTTCTATTTTTGAAATGTAATGTAACTTAAATAAATGTTTTGGCAAACCTTTATAAATCATTCTAGTATGCTAATTTGGTGCTCAAGAAACATTTTTACATAATAATAATCATTAATATTATTAGTGTTGAAAACAGTTGTGTGGCTTAATATTTTGTGTAAATCATGTTGGTTTTTTCAGGATTCTTTGAGGAATAGAAATTTCAAAAGAACAGTATTTATTAGAAAATTTAAATCTTTTGTAACATTATAAATGTCTTTACTGTCACTTTTGATCAATTGAATGCATCCTTGCAGAGTAAATGTATTCATTTCTTTAAAACACTGTGTGCGTATAATTTTTCATTTAATGTTTATTTAACTTTTTTGTGTTTTGTTTTAATGTTATGAATAAACTTTTGTTTTGTGCCCATGTAAGTTCCAAATAAAATGAGATTATAATATTATATTAAATAATATTAAAATTTAATTTAGTTTTCCCTCCATTGCAACATTGTTATGTAAATATAATTACATTTTCCATGGTATTCCCAGCAAAGCAGCCTGTTTTAATGTAAGGATTATGCACTTAAAAGTTCTTTCTCTCTGTGTTTATCGCAGGTCCTCCATCTGCTCCTCACAATCTGATTTCTAATGTCAACGAGACGTCGGTGCTGTTGGAATGGAGTCCGCCTATAACCTCCGGAGGCCGTCAGGATCTCACCTACAACGTGGTGTGTAAGCAGTGTGTGCGAGACATGCAGAGATGCACGCCGTGTGGAGATGACGTGCGATACTCTCCGCAGCGGCTGAGTCTGCGCTCCACACGGGTGTCCGTTTACCAGCTGCAGGCGCACACCAACTACACCTTCCAGATCTGGGCCGTCAATGGGGTGTCCAAACACAGCCCCAGTCTGGAGCAGGCCACGTCCATCACGCTCACCACCAACCAGGCCGGTGAGTGTGTGTGTGTGTGTCCAAACATGCTCGGATTTAATCAAGCATCATGTTTGCATGTAATTACGCAAGTGAAATTGAACCACATGAAATGTTTTCACTGAGGATTAGATGAGAAATATAGTACACTACCAGTCAAAAGTTTGGAATATTTAACATTTTTTTAAATGTTTGTGAAAGAAGTCTCTTCTGCTCACCAAGGCTGCATTTATTTGATTAAAAATACAGTAAAAACAGAAATATTGTGAAATGTTATTACAATTTAAAATAACTGTTTTCTATTTTAATATATTGTAAAATGTAATTTATTTATTTGATCAAATCTGAATTTTCAGCATCATTACTCCAGTCTTCAGTGTCACATGATCCTTCAGAAATCATTCTAATATGCTGATTTGCTGCTCGAGAAACATTTCTGATTATTATCACTGTTGAAAACAGTTGTTCTGCTTAATTTTGTTTATGGAAATCATGATTTAAAAATAGAAAATAATACTTTTATTCAGCAATGCAATAAATTGAGCAAAATTGACAGTAAAGACATTTATAATGTTACAAAAGATTTTTTATTTCAAGTAAATGCTGTTCCTTTATTCATCAATCCTGAAAATCACAGTTTCCACAAAAATATAAGCAGCACAAACTGTTTTCAACAATAGATAATAATAAGAACCATTATTTGTTTTTGAGCACCAGTAATAATGGATAATAAATGAGCAGCAAATCAGCATATTAGAAAGATTTCTGAAGGATCATGTGACACTGAAGACTGGAGTAATGATGCTGAAAATTCAGATTTGATCACAGAAATAAATTATATTTTAAAATATATTCAAATATAAAACAGTTCTTTTCAATTGTAATAATATTTCACAATATTACTCTTTGTATTTTTGATCAAATAAATACATCCTTGGGGAGCATAAGAAACTTCTAGGGATGCTCCGATCAGGATTTTTGAAGCCAATACTGAGTACCGATTTCTTGTCATGGTGATCGGCCGATAACGATGCCGATTCTGATGCTTCAAGCTTTATATAGACGGTTTCAATGGGCGCACGCGCCTGGCCCGAAGTTAACTTCCGGTCTGTGTTTGTTTATCAGTCTGGCTATGGCACCGGCTACAAACGCAGTTAAAGTTAAGGTGATGAGTAGACTGAAGTTGGGCTCAGGTGGTTGTGCTGTGGGATGTGTTTCCCATACATTTATTTATTTGTGGCGCTCACCACAATATCAAAACTGACGGATTTTCCAAAAGGCTTCGTTGAATAAACATGAGCACGTACTGCACGTTTAAAAATCAAAACGAGGTGCGGGTGTTTTTATATCACTGTATTTCTGGAGGAAGACTATCTTTAGAAAATTTTCGATGTCATTTTCATTTCATCTTGCATGTTATATGCCTGATAAAGCAGCGTTTGTGAACTCAGCACTGCTTTGTGTACAGCGGTTACTGGGGAAACCCTGTTTTTGTTCCGTCCTCCACGCTGTGACAACTGACAAAAGACTATTTTTAACCAAGCAGCGCGGAGAGCCGCTTCAGAAACGTGCCGTGGCTGGCTGATAAACACAAGCGCTGACTAGAGTGGCCGCGATCAACTCCGGTGGCCGTGGAGCCATAACACGCCACAGACGCGTGCAGCTAATTTTTCATTGTTTCTTGAAACGTCATAACATTTCCACACCGGCGATGACATGACTGCGGCGCCAAATCATTTATGTCCCCACGCATCATGTATGTCGTCACGCATTGACGACATCAAATTGCGATCGGTTCCTGAGATCGGCCAAGTTGGTGATCGATCGCAGCATCCCTAGAAACTTCTTTCAAAAACATTAAAAAATCGTAATTATTCTGAACTTTTGACCGTAGTGTACTATATTTCTCACCTAATCCTCAATGAAAACATTTCACGAGGTTCAATTTCACTCACATAATCACCTACGGAGAACTTCTGTATGACCTTTCTGCTCCATTACAAACACACACATACATGTAGAGCGTCAAAACGCTATTTTGATTCATGGCAGTGTG
Source organism: Sinocyclocheilus anshuiensis (assembly GCF_001515605.1). Taxonomy (NCBI): domain Eukaryota; kingdom Metazoa; phylum Chordata; class Actinopteri; order Cypriniformes; family Cyprinidae; genus Sinocyclocheilus; species Sinocyclocheilus anshuiensis. The sequence continues at coordinate 857,950 of NW_015554117.1, read as the reverse complement.
TGTGTGTGTGTGTGTGTGTGTGTAGTTGTGGATGTGTGATACACGGTCTGTGCTCTTGATGGTGTCTTGGGTTTCTTTCGGAATGGAGCATTAGCTGGAGATCCGGATCTTTCTGTGACAAGCCAAGCCTGTAAATCATCCTGAGGGATTGGAGTGTGGAGTTTAGGGTGGAGGGTGGGGTTGCTTTTTATTGATCTTAGGGAACAGCAGTATAATAAAAGACACTAATGTTCACATTTCAAATCATTCGAATGCCTCTAATAATTGTAAAAACACTACTTTTATATTTTAAATTAAATTACTGTTTGCCAACAAACGATGCAGCATTATGAGACTTTTTGAAAGGATATGCAAATAAAAATCTTAAAATGCTAAATAATTACATGTTTGCACTTATTTTGAATTAACCTTTTCTATCAAATTAAGTCTAATCAATATAAATTATTATTATTTAATTGATCAAATGTGTATTTGAGCAATAAAGCCATGTGTCACTTGTCTGCTGGGTATTTTAACTTTTATATACCACATAAAACAATATTATTAAAAATAATTTATGTAAACATACAATATATATATATATATATATATATTAAAAGTATAATTAAAATATATTATTAAAGTCAGTGTGAAACACATTTTTTCACATACATTTTTAAAAAATATATTAAATATAGTATAATATTTAGATAATAATACTATTTTAATATATATTTACATATTTTTATTTAAAGTAAAATAAAATAATAAGTCTCTTATGCTCAGCAAGGCTGCATTTATTTGATAAAAAAATACAGTAAAAAAGTAATGTTGTTAAATTAAATGTTTTCTGCTTTATATATTTATACTTTTTTTAATGTCATTTATTCCTGTGAATGCAAAGCTGAATTTTAAGTAGCCATTACTCCAGTCTTCAGTATATTCTGTACCGTTTTAGTGTGTATATTTTTTATATTTATGTCTCATCCAATCCAATTTTAGAGTCATAACTATTAATTTGATGGATTTTGAATATTCTCAGAAGTGGGTTTATAATATTTATTATCATTTTTCACATATATAGTCACAGTTCACAGGGATGCCACAAAACTTCACACCACATGTGAAGTACAGTATATCCCAACATGCACTAAAGGTATTAAATTAACCATATAGCATGATGTTCCTAAATCAGTTTTAGCGAATCTTAACGTGCTTGAGTGTTTGTGATGAACGAGTGCAGATTCTCATCTTTCCTTAATGTTATCTCAGCCAGACACACACACACACCCACAACTCCATTACAGCCCATATCTGTCAGAGCAGACGGCATGATGGATGTATGTTAGAGATGAGTGTGTTAGGTGGGTGAAGGGGGGCCGGTGACCCCTGTGTTTTTGGCTGGAGGGGGCCGACTCAGAGTCCCCCCGAGGGACAACCCTAAATCACGTTTAGTCTGTCGGGCCTGGCAGAGGAAGACGGATCTGTGAGATGAGAGAGGGCCGCCGTCGAGCTGCTGCTACAGCTGGTGGGGGGATCGAATTGTTTAACAGACTCACACACACACACTCGCTAATGCACTGAGATGAAACTCTACTTCAGCATTTGAATTCTGGATGCTTGTAGATAGGCCAACAATGAATGTTTTCTATGCTGATTGTGGGGTAAAATTGATTTAAATATTGTTGGTTCACAATTAATCTAAGTAGACCCTAAAATCGCGATTTGGTTTAATGCAAAGGCTGCAATTTAATTAATTTAATATATGTGCTGCATGTTTCATGAGTAAAGTGCAGCACTGTGTTTATCGGCTGTTGACAACAAAAGAGATGCTGTTTTATTTTTTGATTTAATGTTTGAAAATTAAGAAATTAAAACAGCCATAAATGTTAGTATTGTAAATTTTAGTGTACAATATTATATTAATATATAATAATATTCATATTATTTTTATAAATGCCTGTTGTTAATAAAAGAGATGCTCTATGGGTTCCTTGCGTTTTTGTTGTTGTTGTTTTTTGCCAGAATAAAAGCTAAATGGTTTAATGTTTGAAAATGAATTATTGTATTGTAATTTTTTGTTATACATTTAAAAAAATAAGAATATTATTATATTATTATTTTTCTTAAATACATATTTTTTTATTTTGCAGTGAAATAATAATATTTCTTGTTTTGGTTAAAATTGAAATGATACTTTTTCTTATTTTTATTAATATTCATATTTTATAGTCTTATAAAGTTTTATTGTTTTAATATTTTATATTTTATAGTCATATTGATATATAATCACAAAATATTTGGTCAAACTGTGCAACCCTACAGGCAAACTTTTTTAACGCATTTTAAATCATAATCATTTTTATCAGAAAATTTGTAATTAGATTTTGTTTCTCCAAATCGTGCAGCCCTACTCTATGTGGTAACATATGTTACATTGAGCAAGTAGTATATTTTATTGCTAGCTGAAAGCGTCGTCATGCTAGTTTGTTTAGCCTACATCTTTTGAAGAAAATATGAGTTTAAAACTCTTATTTAAGACTCTCCGCCATGTTGTCAGGGTGTTGTTAGTGGTTTCTAGGGTGTTGGGTGGGTGGTTGCTAGGAGATTGCCTGAGTTCACTGGTTGGTTGCTAGGTAGTTTTTATATCAAAAAACACAGAAGAATATTATGGGCATGCACATTTTTTTGTTTGGCACTTTGATTTTCAGTTTTCAGTCGAATAAAACAGTTTACATATGGAAATGAGGTCAGAACTCTACATTTTCTGAAACATTGTGGCCTTAGAGTTTGATGTTTGTTCAACGGTAAGTATGAGCAATTGTAATAGTGATGCAAACTTAGCAAACACCACTAATTAGCCAAAATACACACGAGACAATGTGTAGGACTTTGCCAAAGACAGCATTTGAATTCTGTGGAAATATGCCGAGCTTTCTGTGGTTCTGATATCTAGAGTTGTTCTGTTTGGTAGAGGAAACTAATACATAGAGATCTTTTCTCTGTCTTCTTCCTTTGCATCCCTCAGATCCGTTTTCACTTTCTTTTGCTGTTTTTCTCTTTTTGCTTATTGTGTTTTCATGTCTTTATGTCTCTGTTGTGTCTGTTTCTGAGTCTGTTTGACTTTCTCACCCTCAACAAAAACAGCTTCAGGGGAAATAAAACAAACAGACAAGGGTTAGGGTTAGGGTTAGGTTAGGTTTCTTAACTCCAAATCCACAGTTTAGAAGAAGAAAAAGCTCTCCTTGTTTTCCGGGTTTATCCTTTCTCTCTCTGTATGTCTGTGATGTGATAAAAGAAAGACAGATGTGTCAGGAAAACCTGACAAAAGTACAATTTAGTAAGCATGAACCTTAAATAAATATATTAACTCTTTCTGTCTCTCCTCAGCTCCCTCCACGGTCATGATGGTTCAGAGTAAGGACATCACGCGCCACACGCTCTCTCTGTTCTGGGACGAACCCGAGAAACCTAACGGCGTCATACTGGAGTATGAGGTCAAATACTACGAGAAGGTGAATGTTCTTGTTTTTGTCATGTTTTTAAGGCATAGTTCACCCTAACATTTTGGGTGTGCTGTTCCTTTAAGATGTTATTGTTCAAACACACAACAACAATCCCTGTGGACATTTGCTGTCTGGATAAACAGGAAGTGAGGTTTTTATTAGAGTTAAAATATCCCCCTAATGTGCCCTTTGACTTCTTACCTTCCTCTCAGCTTCCGTTCTCTGTCTCTCTCCTTATTTATGAATCTCAGGATCAGAACGAGAGGAGTTATCGCATCGTAAAGACGACGTCTCGTAGTGCTGATATTAAAGACCTGACTCCGCTGACTTCCTACGTGTTTCACGTGCGCGCTCGCACCGCCGCGGGATATGGGGAGTTCAGCGCCCCCTTTGAGTTCAGCACCAACACTGGTGGGTGTCGAGTTCATATGTGTTTATTTGAGTAAGAATGATCTAGAAACGGCTTCACATACACTCAACAAATATAATGAATACCTAATATAAAAAAACAACATGCTGCTTCCACAATTAGGCCTGGGCGATAAAACGGTATCGATATTTATCGAGGGTACACCTTCTTCAATAACAATAGAAAAAAAGTTTGATATAGCGCAGGATATAGGCACGTGCTATGAGTGACGCAGATGCTAGGTGTGCATCAGGGAGCGTCATCAGTGGCGCGCGAGATGCGGTGATGATGTAAGTGACGTTGTAGCATTTTAATGTTTTGTTAGTCTAGCCCACAAGACGCGCCGCTGCTGTGTTATTCTTTCAAAATATTAGAGAAATATAGTAGCTCAATGCTTAGAAGATCTTGATTAGGTTAAAACCAAAACCAAGCCATTCACACAGAACGCATATTCAGCGCATTTTTTAGACGGACAAATATGACTGCTGCACTCGCGTCTTACACAAGAGATGTATAGAAAGCCATGCAAAGTTAAAACAGCTTAAACGTTTTGAAAACATGTCACGAATTTGTGGAGGTTTATTCCTTTTCACTGCGTCTCATATGTTTTTAAATGCAATCTGTGTGAATTGCTGAGTTTTGTTCATAATTGTTTATGCAATTTACGAAATTATATTTGATGTTTATGAGTTAATTTAGATGTAATGCACGTTTTTTTTTATAGAGTTACTTCCTTGCGTTGACAATTTAAATTCGCTGCATTATTTTACTCATTGCGCCCCCCTCCTGTGGCCTCGGGAGACTAGACAAAAGTTTCTTTAAGACCTATTTAATCTGCATATAAAACATTAGAAATTTTATATTTAATTTTTATTTTGTGTTTGATTGTTAAAACGAAAAATATTTGTTGTTTGCCTCAATAATTTGGGTTAATTTAAAAATACAGTGGTTAAATGTAAACATTTTTTCTATTGCTTTTTTGTTTTAAAAAAGGTTATAAAAATGTCAATAATTATTGATACCGAACGATATGAAACATTATATCGTTGATCAATTTTTTAGCTATATCGCCCTATCCACAATACACTATGCACTTATACACTATGTACCTATGTGCTATGTACTCAACTGTGTTGTGTAGGAATTATATGAGGTTATTTTGTCATTCAACTTTGGAGTCTGATAGCTCCTCCCCCTTTGTTTTTCGGTTATTTAAGTGTATCATTCGGGTATTTAAATTGCACTTTTTTTAGAATTTTCAGTGTGAACGCACTACTCGCACTATTTATAGTACAAAACGGCATAGAATAGTGCATAAGTACGTGGATTAGGACACACAATACTCTCTTAAAAATATGCTGCATGATTTGAAGAAGAAATCTAATTGTGTCTCTCTCAGTCGCAGCTCCTGTTGTTGGAGGAGTCATTAGCTCTGCTGTGCTGCTGCTGTTGGTGGCTGGATGTGTTGTTGTTCTCCTCCTGACCCTCATCATTACTTTCATCATCACCAAAAGGTGACAGAACATGCAGTATTTTTTCCATGATGACAGGCCAGTGTTATTAATGTTAATTGAAATTAAAAAGTAATAAAAATGTTGAGGCACAAAAATTAATCAAACTGAAATAAAAATTAATTAAAACTAAATAGAAATATTTAAAAACTAAAACTAATCAAAAAAGACAAAAGCACATAACAAAATTAATAAAACTTTAACTACAATTAAAATATAATATGAATATAATTTTAAAAACTTCTTTATATGTGTATGTGTAAAATATTAAATTAGAAGTTATTTTATTTATTTATCTTTTAAATATATGTTTGTATATGTATGTATTACACTGCCCCGCATCTTGAAAAAAAAATCTGCTAATTTGCTTAAAGTATTAGCTAATTTCATGATGCTGAGTTCACAAATATTAATAAAAAACTTTTCATTATGTAGTTTTTTTTTCACAACATAAGAATGAAGAATTTAAATGAGTTATATGTATCAGCTTTAATGCACTTATCAAAATAACAAAAGCAGTCAAATGTCAAAAGTTGTGAAGTATTCAAAAGCCAATTCACAATATGAATAAATACTTTAATAGTGTATAAATAATAGTAAAATACCACTGTGATTGATAGATAAATAAAATAATAAATGCTGAAAAATTGTGAATATTTTCATCTCAGGAGGAGCAAATACAGCCAAACTAAACAGGCAGAGGAGAAAAACCTGCAGCCAGGTAAGAAAACACCTTTCATCAGTCTTCAGCTGGACCACAAAATGAAACTTTTCTGTTCTCAAAGCTTCTCTGTTCAATGTGCCGGTAGGGGTGAGAATATATGTGGACCCTTACACCTACGAAGACCCCAACCAGGCCATCAGGGAGTTCGCTAAGGAGATCAATACCTCCTGTATCAAGATCGAGAAGGTGATCGGCATCGGTGCGTTAACGGCCCTTTTGCATGGTTAGCAAGTCATTTATTGATGATAGATGTGTGTAAAAGTCACTTCCTGTCTCTATAGGTGAGTTTGGAGAGGTGTGCAGCGGCCGTCTGAAGCTTCCTGGAAAGCGAGAGATCTGTGTGGCCATCAAAACGCTGAAGGCGGGGTTTACCGAGCAGCAGAGGCTGGACTTCCTGAGCGAGGCCAGCGTGATTGGCCAATTTGACCATCCTAATATCATTCACCTGGAAGGCGTGGTCACCAAATGTAAGTTTAAAGCTGACATCATAGATTTTTATTTGTCTCCTTCCATATATATATATATATATATATATGCAATTTTTTATATTTAACTATAAAAGAGTTTACAATATTTATAGTAAATTTATAATGTATATATTAAACAGCCCATCTTGGGAAAAAAAAGATGATTTGCAAAGGTGACCTAATATTACCTATTTTGATGATGCTGAATTCAAAAATATCAGCATTTATTTTATTTTTTTTTTTCACAAAATAAGAATGGAGATTTTTCACATTTTTATATATATATATATATATACACTGAACAAAATTATAAACGCAACACTTGTTTTTGCCCCCATTTTTCATGAGCTGATCGGCGTATACGACAGCGTGTTCCAGTTCCTGCCAATATCCAGCAACTTTGCACAGCCATTGAAGAGGAGTCACAATCAACAACCTGATCAACCTGATCTCACGAAGGAGATGTGAGGCAAATGGTGGTCACACCAGATACTGACTGGTTTTCGGACCCCCCCGGACCCCCCAATACAGTAA